>NC_092243.1:75480218-75537718 GCF_036320965.1 Panulirus ornatus | reverse complement strand
GTTTCTCCTGACCGCTTCATATGTCCTGGATGAAACCCAATAGCTGCACATCGACATTTGTATACTATATCGCTTCAATTTGCTCGAACCCTTCCACGCCTCACACCCTCCTGCATGTTCAGTGCCCAGTCACTTAAAGCATCATTCACTCCATCCCTCTATTTCCTCCTTGGCTTTCAACCTCCTCTTTATTCACTTCACTTCAGCCTTGTATACCCTCACTCATCCTCTCTATGAGCCCAAACCATTTCAGCATACTCTCCTCAGCTCCCTCATACATCACTCCTCCTACTTCCACACATATTACCCTATAATGTATTATTCCACCATCCCTCCTCACCACACATTCTCCTAAAACATTTCAACACATCCCAACCACTTTTGCCGCATTTTCTTTTCTTTTTTTTATCCAGGAACCACACTTCGCACCCATACGCCATCGGGACTTTGATACCTTCACAAATTCTCGTCTTCACCCTCACAAACAGTGACCTCTCTTTCCACATACTCCTCAGTGTGCCAGTTACATTAGCGCCTTCACCCGCTTCATCTTCCATGGTTCCATTTTCTGCTATATCCATTCCAAAGAACCTAAAACACTCCACCTCCTCATGGATAACTATTTCAAACTTACACTTCAATCAACCTCTCCCTCTCTACTACTAAACTTAATCAACTTGCTTTTATTCATATTAACTTTCATCCTTTACACTAAAATTAATAAATCAGCTTTTCAGTTTCTCAATATAATCATACCACCAGCGCGGTGTCATCAGCAAACAGCAACTGACTTACCTTCTAGGCATCCCAAACCCCGAACAGACAGCAGACCTGCCCTTCTCTCCAAGACCCTAGCAATCGCCTCCTTCACCATCCCATCTGTGAACAAACTAAACCGCCATAGTGACATCACATACCCCTGCCACAGACCCACCTTCACCCAGAACCAATCACCCTCATCTCTTCCTACTCAAACATACGCATTACTCTTCGTAGAAACTCTTCAACGCTTCTAGGATCTTTCCTCCCACACCGTGTATTCGTAACACTTTCCATAAAACATCTCTATTAACTATCATACTTTCTCCAGATCCGTAAATGTCACAAGCAAATCATTCTGTTTCTCTAAGTATTTATCACTCAAATTCTTCAAACAAACGCTTGTTCCACACATTTACTTCCGTTCTTGAAAAGACGTTGTCGCTTCCGTCTGATGCTATGTGCATTCCACCACTCTCAAGGTCACCACTCTGCTAAACAACTTACCGGGTACACTCAACAAACTTGGACGTACGAAATTCCAGCATTAAGTTACGCCCTCCTTGCTTTCTATACACTGAGATTATACGGGTATTCTGCTGATGCTCTGACACCTTACCATGAGCCATACATGCAGTAAAAATCCTAACTTGCCAATCATTATCTCAAGTCACCCCCCTTTCTAATGTGATTCACTTGCAATCCCATCCTCTCCCACCTCGTTGTCAGCGCCTCATCACACGCAAAGCTTTCGCCTCCTCTTTCTATTTCATTACACAACGTGCCATGAATCTCTCACGGCGTATTTGCCCGACCCAAACATTCCATATATGCCAGACTATTATCAAATGCATTCAACAGTCTTTCAAAATGCTCACCCCTTGCACTCACTTCATCTCTACCTGGTATAACTTCCTCATTTGTCTCCTTCACTAAGGCTCAAATTAGTTCTCTTGTTTTCCTCACATTAAATCTCCTAAACATTCTCTAATTCTCCCTAAAGTTCGCTGATACTCCCTCATTCCAACTCTTATTTTCTCTCTTTTTCAGCCTTACTCTTTCCTCTTGACTCCCTTCCGCTCTCTTTTGTGCACCTCCCTATCACTCGTACTCCTTTGTAAGTACCGCCCAAAAACCTCTCGTTTCGCTTCCATTATCAACGCAACGTGGTCTTCCTACCACTCACATGCGCGCCTCCCACCTTCTGCATGCTGACATACTCGCTTTGCTCCCAGAAACGCTCGCTTCCTTAGTCCACTCGTATCCTGGTGCACATGCATGAACAATCACCCGCCCCCTTGTGATCCACTTCCATTTTCACCCCTGGTAAGTGTGAGGCTCACTTGCTTACACTCTGTCACATACTTCCACAACTCCTTCAGCAGAGGTGCTGCCCACTCGTTACCATTTTGCCCTCGTACTAAACTCAAACTCTACTTCTAAGACGTATCTAAACCATTCTTCCAATTTACTCTTGAGTTTTGCTACACTCAGAGCCAGAACATCTAGGTTCCTCTCTCTCTCTCTCTCTCTCTCTCTCTCTCTCTCTCTCTCTCTCTCTCTCTCTCTCTCTCTCCTTTCTTCTCATCTTGGCTACGTCCATACTCAGTCCGATACCCTAGCCTGACTGAGCCTTCCGGGAGGAGGGTCACTCCTTGCTTGGCTCCTTCTGTTCTAACATGTACGAACTGATGTACAAACGAGGGAGGGTCTCCTCCTACGACACGTAGGGCAGACGATAGGGGGTATTCTCTCTCCCGTATTCTAATATATATATATATATATATATATATATATATATATATATATATATATATATATATATATATATATATATATATTCAAACAGCAAAAGATCACTGGGTCCCTTAGAAACTGTTTGTGGTGTTAGATATCAAAAACTAGTATGACTGAGGTAACAGTAGAGTCTTAGAGATGAATCAGAGGGAAAAACCTTTGAATGTAGATAGATAGAGAGAGAGAGAGAGATTCTGTATGAATATATATAAACACACACTCAGACACACACACACACACACCCATATCATATATATATATATATATATATATATATATATATATATATATATATATATATGTATAATTAACAAGAACAAAATCTTTATCTTTTCAAGACATACGCTTCTTATAGTTATAAAACCCATCCTTATTCTCAACTGACGTAGACCAGCACGTGTATCCATGACCAATCATCTATACCCACGAGACATGGCATTAATTAAGGCTGAGGAACATGTGAATCTATGAATTCATGAATGACCAAGGAGTCAGTGGAAAATGTGGTGATGTCCATGTCTTACGTCATGAAGGTGTACAGCAGCCAACAGTAGTGACACTGGGCTGACCATTCATAATGATCATTTCAGTGGTATTCATAATGAGCCCAAGTTTATAACTTCAGGTTTCACAAAGTAATTGATGAGGCTAATGAATATATGTAACATCTACAAATATGCGAATAGTTAATGAGTTTTGATCTTGCCTTATACTCATTTTCTCTGGTGATATACAAGCGAGTGTTTTTGCTACACAAAACAAAAATACATAGATTCCCTCAATATGTATGTATATATATATATATATATATATATATATATATATATATATATATATATATATATATATATATATATAATCACACTAGTCCGTGGTAGTTAAGAAGGTAAAGTCGCACTTCAATAGAAGTTCAGATCTTATTCAATGAATTTCTACAATACACGATATGTTTCACTGTGGGGGAAATCCATCTCATCAGGTGTAAACAATTCACCAAGTTTCATATCCCAACACCGACACAAAGGCTTGTACATCCAGCTATTGCCGCCATGTCAGCGTATGTATACACTGTGTCCCCGACCGATGGAGGGAGAGTTGGGGGGGAGGGTTGTGCCTTGTGGTTACGAGGGTAATGGGGGGGTGAGGGGTGTGTCTGACCTGGGAAGCGAGATGCCAACCAACCTTGTTATAACCCCCCCACTAATTGACCACATGGCATCCCCCTCCACTTTGGTTATGGCGGTGACACGGTGCACAAAGCTTGTGTGTTGGTGTGGTTGGGATTTTGAAACTTTGTGCATATCTTACACCTAATGAGGCAGGTTTCCTCCGTGAAACACGTGGTGTACTGCAAAGTTTCAATGAATTATCTGAACTTCTACTGAAGTGCAATTATCCCTTCAAGACATTACCACGAACCCGTGCAACCATCATATATATATATATATATATATATATATATATATATATATATATATATATATATATATATATATACATATATTAGTTCACTGTATATGACAGCTTTTTACCATTTAATATCATGTGTTTGCTGGGTCGGTTGTAATGTTATATTTCAAACAGGTAGTTAAAACATGTCTATATATTCTTGTTGACAGTGATGATGGGTTTTATAATTACGTCACACGTCCGCATTGAAAGGAAAAAAGATATTACCCTTGTAATTATACTGATATATATATATATATATTATATATATATATATATATATATATATATATTCTAATCGGTAGAATGTTTCCTTATAGGTAAGGAACAACGCAAATGTAGTGAGAAAGAGTTTTTCTACTTTAATATTTATATAAATCTTCAACGACGTACGTGAAGAGCACAACTTATCACTATTGATCTGTCGTATAAATTCATTTGTTTAAGATATTCCCAGTATGTGTAGCATGGATCCTGTTTTCAAAGACAAATGTACATTAAGAGAAATACGAAATATTTCCGCACTGAAATGTTTAAATTGCAAGGATTTTACGTCATGAATGTATATATTTATAAGAATCACCGTAAAAATTCTCCCGTCTTTGTATTCAAGAACATAGAATTTACACAAGCTGGTGTGCGTATATATATATATATATATATATATATATATATATATATATATATATATATATATATATATAAATATAAATCTCAATGGCCTACGCACCTCACACGGCTCAACACAGGCAACTGAATCTGTGCTCACAGTTTCTTGGTTTTTATAAACGCTCTCAGCTTCTAATTCTGCACATGGTTGAAACAAAGATGCATATGTCTTCCTTATCACAAATGTTAAAAAATACATATGTCTCCCTTATCAGAACTGTTAAAACTCTCAGTAGAATAACACTTAAATGTTAAATGAATGTAAACACTTAGTGACTGCAAACAATTAAATAAATGTTGCAAACATTATGATGGGGAAATTATTTCATGAGTATTGTAACCATGTGTCTTACACAAGAGTTGACGGAGACTCATCGAATTCAAGTTGAGAATATTCGAAAACCGAAACCCTTATTGCCCAGGTAAGGGTAGAGTAGGGTGTCCTTGAGGATAATCTGCTTATATGAATGCTTCGAGTGACTGAACAATTACACGTTTGTAATCAACTATCTGTACTGTGTGAGCAATTACCCGTTTGTAATCAACTATCTGTACTGTGTGAGCAATTACCCGTTTGTAATCAACTATCTGTACTGTGTGAGCAATTACACGTTTGTAATCAACTATCTGTACTGTGTGAGCAATTACACGTTTGTAATCAACTATCTGTACTGTGTGAGCAATTACCCGTTTGGAATCAACTATCTGTACTGTGTGAGCAATTACCCGTTTGTAATCAACTATCTGTACCGTATGAGCAGGGAGCTTATTTATCTTTTTACGCTTGTGGGGCCTCTAATCTCCTAAACATTCTCGGTCATACGACCACTTCTATAGAGTGTTACACTGTCTGAATATCTTCGACAAATGAATTCATGTAATATTACATTGCACGATTGATTCCAAAAGCTGAAAGAAATTTGACAGACTGGAAATTAAAGAAAAACCAAAATTCTGTAAATTATAATTCATCTCACTGCAATTGCATTGGCATAATATATATATATATATATATATATATATATATATATATATATTCCTTTGAGTTTACAGAAAAAGGGCTAAACACTAAGGATATTTTCTTAAGATAACAGAGAGTGAAAAAGTTCTGATATCTGAGGAACCATTGGCAAAACTCAACAGAAACAGATCGTAAATGGTGACACATTAACTATGTATGAATGAATGGCGAACAGATTGTTTTTATAAAGGAAGCAGTTAAGAGGAATGTTTGGAACTGAATTTCTTTTTTTTTTCTTTTGTTTTACTGGGGATAATTTAGTTTGAATAATAAAATGAAATGGTGTTTAATTACATCAATATTTATGCCACATGCTCCACTAAACTAAATTCTTCTTGACTCTTATATTTGTGTCAGCATCGCTGTGTGTCTTAGAGTGCGTCCTCTGTACAGCTGCAAGTGAGCAGGACATTTCAATATATTGTCCTATTATAAGACTTGCTCTCTGTTGACATCAGGGCCTTGTAAGAACTCTTGAAAAAAAAAATAATTGCAATTTTCTTTTAGGTTTAGAGGAGTATATGAAGGATGGATTTGTGTAATGTGAGAGTTTTAGCGTCTTTAAAGCAGTAGATTTTACGGTTGGATCAGTTCTAGTGAAGTTGTACTTAAGAAGGATGAAATGTTACTGTATCAAACTGAATTTGGGATGATGTGGGACCCATGTCTGGGGTCAGGGGTCCATCACCCCTCACGATAGCTTTATCTTGTGTGTTAACTGAGACGGCGCGGGGAACCGAAGGCCCAAATCAAGCTGGATACCCAGTTCATTGACCATTTGGGGGCGAGGAACCATAGGGTTGACTGTTGACCGACTACCGCGACTAGGATTCGAACTTATGTGGGCTCGACCCTGGGCAGCCCAAGAATGCGTCATGGCCAGCAACGCTAGCTGTCAAAGGTCCTCAGATTAATACTTTTCGTCCGTTTCGTTCTGTTTATCATTTACAATTGATACAGACAAATAGATATCTAAGAAATAAATTGCAATCGTTGCGGAAGGAGAACAGGCTGTCATACAATACGGTTTCATTCGGTCATATATTTCATAAACTTCCTAAAACTATTCACATTTTTTCTTACTTTGATGTATATCTTCAACCATTGCAAATTATTCTTTATCCATTGCCAATTACGTTTTACCCATTGCCAATTATGATTTATCCATTGCAAATTACGTTTACCTAGAGGAGGATACAGAACAATGGGATACGAGAATTTCTTCATATGATTACATTTCATCTTGTGTGAATGTAGGGTGTCAATCCGCTCGTCTATGGTGAACTGATTCTTTCTGTTGAACCTCGTCTCACCCGCTGCATACGTCGTCTTTTTCAGTTTTCTTCTTTATAGGTATTTCATTTTCCCGGCATCATCCAGCAGCCAGGGGACCAGGCCAGCAGGCAGGGGACCCGGCCAGCAGCCAGGGGACCAGGCCAGCAGCCAGGGGACCAGACCAGCAGCCAGGGGACCAGGCCAGCAGCCAGGGGACCAGGCCAGCAGCCAGGGGACCCGGCCAGCAGCCAGGGGACCCGACCAGCAGCCAGGGGACCCGGCCAGCAGCCAGGGGGCTTGGCGGGCGAGGGATCAACATGTCTACTTTACACGCCCCCCAAACCCCACGCCCCATACCGCACCACCACCACTCACCACCGACCTCCCTGTTTACCATCCTTCCCCTACTGCCTTCCACAGCTTCTCCCCACCACATCTCCACCTCCCTACATGCACGCTCTCCTCTCTCACTACATCTCCTCCGCTCTCCCTATCTCTTCCACTGCTTCTCTCCTTCTTCCTCGCCTCCTTCCTGTCCTCCTCACCCACAAGCCTCATCCTTTTCCTTATGCCTAAGATATTGTATCTTAACCCTCACTTACCTTCCCTCCTTTCTCAGTAATGGGATTCTTTACTCTTACCCTCCCCTCCCCTTACCCCCCTTTCCCACCCTCCACTTCCCACCCTCCCTCCCCTTTCCCACCCTCCAGTAGTGGGTAGCCTCTCCCTTCCTCCCACTTCCCTCCCTCCAGTGCTGGAGTAACTAACATCCCTCCCCTGCATAGACGAAGGACACACACACACACACACACACACACACACACACACATACACGCTGTAAACTTATAAGAAATAATTAGTACAGAAAACACACGCAAAAAAAAAGAACCTCGAAATCATAGCCTTAAGTAAAAATCTCCCCAGCCGACATCATCATCTCAGAGCAGCAGCAGCCTCCTCCTCCCCGCTGACAATACTAATACTCCCCCATCGTCACCCCGAGCTCCCCACTACCATCTCCCCCCCTCTCCCTTCCCCCATCCCTTCTAAGGCTTCCAAGTCTCCGTTTCTCAATCGTAAAGGGAGGGTAGGTAGGTAGTGGGGCTGTGTGGAGGATAGTTTACATCAGCTGCTTTTACAGATGTGATAAACATTTCCTTTCTTCTCCCCCCCCCCCTTTCTCAGTGGTGGCTTGGCACTATCTGCGCCCCCACTGCTTACACTCACTCCTCCACCTTTCGTCATCTTCCTTCTCTCGTTTTCTTTACTGTCCTCGTCGCTCCGCTCCCTCCTTACTCCCTCCATTTACTCTCACCTGTCCTTGACTCTCACTCCCTCTCTTTCCACCGACCTCTCTTTTCACTCTCCCTGTTCATACTCTCTCCTCTCCTCTGCCTTAACCTTCATCGATCCTCGAACCTACACACACACTCACTCTATCTCTCTCTCTCTCTCTCTCTCTCTCTCTCTCTCTCTCTCTCTCTCTCTCTCTCTCTCTCTCTCTCTCTCAAGTCACTTTTCCACTTCCTCTGGCCTTCTCCATCGTCCTATTTCTCTTTACTTCCCTTCCCACCTCTAACCTCTCCCTACCTCTCACCTCTCCCTACCTCTCACCAAGACCTCCTGATCTCTAAGTATTCGTCCCTCTAACTTGTCCATACCAGACTACCTAAGACGCCATATCTTTTCCATCACCTTCCCTCCTCCATTTTCCGTTCCCCAAAGGACCTCCTCTCCTTCCACACCATCGCCCTCGTTCGTCCTCTCTCTCTCTCTCTCTCTCTCTCTCTCTCTCTCTCTCTCTCTCTCTCTCTCTCTACCTTCCTCCAAGTCTTCCCTCCTCAGCCGCCTCTCCTCCTGTGTCCTCCTCCCTCCTACACTGGCCCGTCTTACCAGGTCTTCCCTCCTCCTCCTCCTCCTCCTCCATCACCTGTGTCCTCAGCACCTTTTCCTTTGCTCTCGTGTCACATTCTCCAACCTCTGTCTCTACCTCACCCTATGTGTCTCCCCCCCTCAACCACCCCTCCAACCTCTCCCTCTGGCCGTCTCATCTCCATCACAACACCCAGCTCTACGTGGGTCATCTCCCTCACAACACCCAGCTCTACCCGAGTCATCTCCCTCACAACAGCCAGCTCTACCTGAGTCATCTCCCTCACAACACCCAGCTCTACCTGGGTCATCTCCCTCAAAACACCCAGCTCTACCTGAGTCATCTCCCTCAAAACACCCAGCTCTACCTGAGTCATCTCCCTCACAACACCCAGCTCTACCTGAGTCATCTCCCTCACAACACCCAGCTCTACCTGAGTCATCTCCCTCACAACACCCAGCTCTACCTGAGTCATCTCCCTCACAACACCCAGCTCTACCTGAGTCATCTCCCTCACAACACCCAGCTCTACCTGAGTCATCTCCCTCACAACACCCAGCTCTACCTGAGTCATCACCCTCACAACACCCACCTCTACGAGTCATCTCCCTCACAACCAGGCCAGTCCAGGACAGCAATATTCTTCTTTGTCTTTCTTTGTCCAGGACGGGTGCTTGCTGGAAAATACATCTCTTCTCTCACCCTCTGGAAAAATATCTCATTTTCTCATTTCTTGTGGGAGGTCCACCATACCATTCCATCATTCCCCGTCCCGTTTTCTCGCACACACACACACACACACACACACACACACACACACACACACACACAGTCTTATTATACCCATTAGAAAAATTCAGTGAAGAATCTCGTCTATATCTCCCCCCTTCCCACGACCCTCCTTTTTCCCCTCTTGGCCTCTCTTTAATGCCTTGGGTTCTTCCCCTCCTGTGACTTTCCCCTCAGCCAGGTCACCTTCCACAAAAAAAGACATTTGTGCTAAACTTATCTACATACAAAAAATAAAAAAGGCCCCCTTTTCCCCAGAATTTACTTCATTAAACCTAAACCTAATATACGAATCAAAAAGATATAAAAATCGCACATACAACTTATCTCCTTTGAGAAAACAGGTTCATTAATATTTTTCTTTTTCAATCAGAAATTACCTTACCCCATCAAACGTTAAAAAGATACAAAGATAAGGTGGAAAATGATAATGGATAAGACCCTTGGACTGTCGCTGGTCTACAGCATTCCAAAGCTCGAAACGTTTATGAGACTACGGAGTCTGAAGGCAATAGGTAGGTAGGCCTGCCTGCCTGGCATCCCAGCTGATCCTCTTTGACTTTATAATCCCACTCAAGAAGGTATTAAACACCCCACTGGTATGGGATCATCCAGAAGATAACAGTGTTTTACCCTTAGAAAAATCACGAAGGTGTCTGGTCACTCGGGGATATTTACGAGGGATTTCATAAGATATTCGCTACACACGCAACCTAACCTAAGGATATTCGCTCATTACTTGAAACTAACTCTCTCTCTCTCTCTCTCTCTCTCTCTCTCTCTCTCTCTCTCTCTCTCTCTCTCTCTCTCTCTCTCAGCCTCATGTGCCGTCTTTCCCCCGCTCTCCTCTGCCTCCACCTTCTATCATTAGCCCGTCCTAATTTGATGAGAGTCATTCTCAAATTAATCCAGAGAGAGATTACAGGAACGCCAGGACTTGATATGATCTCTCTTGAAAAGTAAATGTCAAACTTGTGACAACTAGCAACCTTGCATCATGGAAATATATATACATATATATCATATTTAATAGCTGTTTCCCGCGTCAGCGAGGTAGCGCCAGGAAACAGACGATGGAATGAACCATCCACTCATATATCATATATACACACACATAAACGCCCATACACGCACATATACATACATGCATAAAATATACATACATATACATACGCTTACACAGACATATACATATATACACATATCCATTTTCATGCTTGCCTTCATCCAGTCCTGTCGCTACCCCACCCCACAGGAAATAGCGTAGCTAACCTCCGCTATTAGTCGTTCTCTGATTAATTGCCGATGGTTTCTGTCCAAACCCCTTTTAGTTCTAATTGCAATCTTAAGATTTTCATAGATTAATGCAAATGAGCATCATTGTTTTCCCGTTATCATGTCACCAAAGCACTTTTTCTTTTTTCTTTATCATCTTGTAGTGGACCAGACACCACGTATTTCATAACGTTAGCCGAGATGGCACAGGAGGGGAGGGTTTCCAGCCAAACAGTCCCACCCCTTTTAGTCGCCTTCTACGACATATATTCTAAAAACTTAGATAACAGGGTTAAGTGAAATGCTGGTTTGGATATGAAATTGAATGAAAAAAACAGAGGAAACGAAATGTTTTAGATACATGGGAGTGGACTTGGTAGCGAAAGGAACTGTGGAAGCGGAAGCGAGTCATCGGGTGGGAGAGGGGGGGGTGAAGGTTCTGGGAGCGTTGAATAATGCGTGGAAAGAGAGAATGTTATCTGTAAGGGAAAATGGGTACTTTTGAAAGTGTTTTAATTCCAACATTATCATATGGATGCGAGGCTTGGGCTATAGATAACATTGTGGGGAAGTGGGTGCATGTGTTGGAAATGAGATGTTTGAGGACAATATGCGGTGTGAGGTTGTTTGATCGAGTAAGTAATAAAAGGGCAAGAGAGATGTGTGGAAATAAAAAGTATGTGGGTGAAAGATCAGAAGAGGGTGTGTTGAAATGGTTTGGACATATGGACAGAATAAGTGAGGAAAGATTGACAAAGAGGATATATGTGGCAGAGGTGGAGTAAACAAGGTGAAGTGGGAGACCAAACTAGAAGTGGAAGGATGGAGTGAAAAACTTTTGAGCGATCGGGGACTGAACATACAGGAGAGTGAAAGGCGTGCATGGAATTGAGTGAACTGGATCGATGTGGTATACTGGAGTCAACTTGCTGTCATTAGAATGAACTGAAGCGTCTGGGGTAAAACAAAAAAAGGTCTGCGGGGCCTGGATGTGGATAGAATGCTGTCGTTTCGATGCATTATACATAACTAGAGAATGGATGTGAGCGGATGTGGCCTTATATATATATATATATATATATATATATATATATATATATATATATATATATATATATATATATATATATATATTAGATCGCCGTTCCCCGGGTTAACTAGGTAGGGCTGGGAACAGACGAAGAAAGGCCGTATTCATACACACTCAACCTCTAGCTGTCATGTTTAATGCACCAAAACCACAGCTCCCTATCCACATCCAGGCCCCACAGAGCTTTCCATGATTTACCCCAGACGCTTCATATGCCCTGGTTCACTCCATTGACAGCATGTCAATCCATGTATACTACATAAACCCAATTCACTCGATCCCATGCACGTCTTTCACCCTCCTGCATGCTATGGCCCCAATCATTCAAAACGTATTTCACTCCACTAATGTGGTTTCCCCCTTCTCCTTGTTCCCTCCACTTCTGACACATATCACCTCTTTGTCAACCTTTCCTCATTCATTCTCTCCATATGTCCAAACTATTTCAGCACACCCTCTTCTGGTCTCTCAACCATATTCCCATCATTACCACAATTCCCTCTTACCGTTTTATTACTTAATCGAACAAATCACCTCACACCACATATTGTCCTCAAACATTTCATTTCCAACAATTCCACCCCATTCTGCCCGACCTCATCCGCAGTCCACACCTTGCTTCCATACAACATTGTTGGGACTACTATACCTTTAAATGTGCTCATTTTCGCCCGACCAAATAATGATCTCTCTTTCTACACATTCTTCATGGCTCCCAGAAATTTCGCCCCCTCCCCCACCCTGTGACTCACTTCCGCTTGCGTCGTTCCATTTGCTAACATATCCATTCCCAGATATCTAAAACACCTTAATTCCTCCAAATTTTCTCCATTTAAACTCATACCCAAAGTAACCTGTCCCATTATCCTGCAAAACCTAAAAAACTTGCATTTATAAACATTCCTCTCAATTCTCTCCTTTTACACACACTACCAAACTCGAATATGTCACCAGTGCTGCGTCGTCAGCAAACAACTGACTCTCTTCCCAGGCCTCCTCATCCCCTGCAGACTGCAGACTTGCTCCTCTTAAGACTCACATTAACTTCCTTCAACATCCCATCAATAAACAAATTAAACACGGTGACATCACACACCAACGCTGCAGACCAACCCTTTCTTGGAACCACTCGCTCTTCTTTCCTCCTACTCGTACACATCCATTTAACCCTTGATTAAATCTTTTCACCATTTCTAGCAACTTTTCTCCTATAACTTATATTTCTAAAACCCTCCACAAGGCATCTCTACCAATCCTATCATATGCCTTCTCCGGATCCATAAATGCCGCATACAAAATAACGTTTTTCAAAATATTTCTCACATTCTTCAAAGCATACACCTGATCCACACATACCTAACCACTTCTGAAACCACATTGCTCCTCCCTAGTCTGATGTCCTGTACATGCCTTCACTCTCTCAATCACTACCCTCCCATACAACTTACCAGGTATACTCAGCAAACTTGTACCTCTATTGTTTAAACATTAATCTTTGTCCCCCTTGCCTTATAAAATGGCATTTTATACGCATTTCGACAATCCTCAGAGACTTCATAATCCATACATGCACTAAAAATCTTATGTAACCAGTCAACAACATTGTCACCCCTTTTCTTATATATAAAACACTTCGGGAATGATGAGCAGCTGGGTTGACTGTGGACCGATTGCCGCAACCATAATTCGAATCTAACGTGGTCGACCCCGAGTGGCCCGTGAATGCGGCATGATCAACAACGCAAGCCGATACACCACTGTCTCGTTAATCATTCATCAGCTTCTATTGCTACTCCTTTTCTTCATCTTCCTGCAGACTGAATACTATTCTCTTAATCTGGTACATGCATTTGCTGTACTCCTTCATTCTCTGTTCTACATTGCGAGCTTGAACATAATTTCTTTGATGCATCTATGCTATAACGGGGTGTTCTTTTCTGTCTGTCCATCTCCAGTCTGTATACTCGGAGAGGAAGTTGCTAGACGCACGATGACTAACCCTCCATTCGCAATTGCAAATGATTCATCTACTTCTTTGCTGGCTGCTATGGTGATATATTTTCATGGAAATATTTTACTATATCATTATGTATTTGAGTGGAAGGTGGTGACGGAAATGTGGGAGATCTTAAAAGAAAATAGTGGGGGCGCATGGTTAAACCACTGAACAACATTGCGCCATTCAGGGTGTGGTAACTTAGGAGGAAGGGAAACTGGTGGTGAGGGAGGACGTGTTGGTTAGGGAGGATGCGTTGGTCAGGGAAGAAGGGAGTGGTGTGGTAGCCAGAACTGGAAGGAATGTTGGGTAAGAGATATATGTGGTGGCCAGGAGAAGGAGTGGTTGTGGTAAGGGAGGGTGTTGTGGCCGGGGTGGGAGAGCGAGAGTGTGGTAGCCCTCCGCAGGAGCGAGCAGATGAAAGCCCAGAGGGTCTGAAGCTGCTAGTACGACACAGAATTGTTTGAACAGTCTAGAACATTCTTACCCGTATACTAAGCACTAGACACTAAATCACTGTCAGTTTCCAATCATCAGTTGACAATGATTCTTTTTTCTTTTTGTCATTTGTTATGCGATATGCATCCGGCTTTCTCTGCCCGAAGTTCATCGCCTTCCCTAACGTGTTCTACTGCGTCTTCTGTTACTCTTATATTCGACGCTTCACATCATCCATCAGGCACTGTGTACACCTATTTTCCACGACCTAAAACCTACACCATTCATCCCTCAGTTAATATCTCTTATTCTGTACACTGCAGAGCCTTTATTTCCGACTTAGGGGAGTGTTGGAGTGATGGCCGGAACCATCTTACACCCTCCGTGTCAATAGGTTGTAGACAGCAGCCGCCCCCCAGGGAAGTACTACCTTCTACTACCCTCCTAACTTAAGCTTAAGTGTTGGAGTGATGGCCGGAACCATCTTACACCCTCCGTGTCAGCAATGCTGGTCTTGCTGTCTCGCTTCGTTAAAGCTACGCTAGCGATCCATACCAGTCGTTTTTCCTCCCCTACACCTCAAACCTATCCTCCTTTTTAACTCTGTACACACACCCTCTTTATTTCACTCGGTCCCTCTTTATCATCCCCATCATTTATCATTCAAGGTTCCCGTACTGTTGAGCACCTGTGTGTGTGTGTGTGTGTGTGTGTGTGTGGAGCTAACTGATTCCTTCGCTGGAAAAGATAAAGAAAAAGCATTCGGTGCTCTTAACCAGCCTGGGAAAATAAAAAGCTTTGGTAAAAGCTTATACACATATCAATGCAGCTTACACCTCCTCCTCCTCCTCCCCTCCCCTACCCACTCACACTCGGCGTGACGTCACAGTGACGTCAGCAGGTGGTGGCCCTTACCATAGATTACAGTGTGTTGTGGGAGGGAACTTCCTCACCTCCCTCGCCCTTGCCTAACGTTTCCCACAGCCCAACTCGAACCCCAGTAGAGACTGATGATGACTTCTCAAAATATCTTTACTTTTTTTCCTCGACGCCTTAACGCCAGACTTCCTGTCTATCTAGACTTCGAAGCTCCTCTGATCAACAACAACAACAACAACAACAAGAAATCAATGAAACCATAAGCGTTTAACAGGAGTTCATAATAAAGCTCATCAGAGCAATTTTTTTTTTTTTCTAATCTCTGCTTGTGACCGATCGTGTAGGAAACACTTCAACGAAATGGGTATGTGCTTCAATAGGAATTTCCCCCATTACCAAGAAAAATGGAAAAAAAAAAGATAAAGAAATCATTCACCAAATGTACAATGTAAAACATCTCGGTTGTTCATTACCCAGACATCTTCAAGCATCAGTTTTGGTGGCAGTCTAGTAGACAGAGAGAATGGAATGACGTGAGAGAGAGAGAGAGAGAGAGAGAGAGAGAGAGAGAGAGAGAGAGAGAGAGAGAGAGAGAGAGAGAGAGAGACGTGGGAAAGTCCCATCCACTGAGGCAGATCCCTGGTGGACAGACAGTGTTGTCGCCTCTCGTCTACATCGACCCCACATGTCCACTAGGATAGCCAGTCCAGAATGTCTCCAATATCTGCTTATCTACATACTGCTCCTTCCTTTCCTCCACGATGACCCAATTCTCACTTCCGCTCCCCTTTGTCCCTCACTCATCATTCTCCACTCACTCTCCAGCCCCTACGGGACCCCCTCCTAACTCATCTGCTCCCCCTTCCCTCTCTCTCTCAACACCACCCCGCTCCTCATTCTTCACCATCCTCATCCCCTTCCCTCATACATCTAAACATATCCTTCCTCATCAATTAAGTATTGATGTTTCTCCCCAGATCGGAACGCCTCTCGCACACCACCGCCATTAAATGGCTGGCTCAACCACCCATCCGTGCTCCTCCTCCTCCTCCTCCTCCACCACACCCACGACTCTACGAGCAGAACCTTCATCAAATCCATCAACACTAGAGAGTCACCCTCCCTACCTCCCTCCTTCCCTCCCTGGCATGCAGACGTGTTCATGTTTCACTCGCGCGTCTTAAGAAAAGAGCCACCTAACTTACAGCCTCATTTCCTCACTTCCCTCAGACCTCCAACTCTATCTGCCGGCTTTTCAGAAGTGTCTGGAACGCCTTAGTATAAAGCCTCACATCTTCACCTTGCACGTATTTGAAGACCTGGTCTTCCTGTGGCCGTATCTCTCACTTAGACCGTATATATAGTCGAAAACCCCCATCATCTTGCGTCTCGGCAAACGTTGAATCTACGACTCCATTTTGCTTGTACACTCTGGCAAATTCGCCCTAAAAAAAAAAGATTTCTTCATCCTTGATATTCCAATTTGTGCTGGTGTTGTCGGCGGAGGATAACGTCCTCGGCTTTCTCGCCTCCGCTCCGCTTTCTCCCTCTCTGACCCAACGACAACAAAGAGGACGAAGGGGTTTCTGAGGAGGAACGCAAGAGAATCATGGAGGGAGTACATCTAAGGGAAATTCTCCTCCACCCTCAGCCAAAGGCACGTGGGGGATGATGATGCACGCGCCTGCACTGTGCTCTGTCAGACATACAGCTGGGAGAGGAGGGGGGAGAAACGGAATAATAGGAAGGCGTGGGCCAGCAGAGAGAGAGAGAGAGAGAGAGAGAGAGAGAGAGAGAGAGAGAGAGAGAGAGAGAGAGAGGAGGGTCGGAGGGTGTCTGTCCCTCTGGCTACGAAATAGAAAACAGTTTCATCGATCTGTTTTTGACATTGGGACAATATGATGGTAAACCACTTGTTAATAGTCTTATGCAAAGTTGGTCAGGTGATATAACGGCGATATGCAGATTAGGGAGTCAGCTCGACCCCCCCCCACACCAACCACAAACTCTAGGGTAAGATGGTACGACCTTTTAAGCTGATCTTTAGGGGTCGTAACTGTCTTGCTCGAGGGTCGGACGCTCGTGCGCAAGGGTCGTGACATCGTACTCAAGGGTCGTACCGTTGTATTCAAGGGTTGAACCCCGTGGTGCTCAAGGGCCAGATCATCATGCTTAAAGGTCCTATCGTCGTGCTCAAGGGTAGTATCATCGCACTCAAGGGTCACATACCGTCGTGCTCAAGGGTCGTACCGTCGTGCTCAAGAGTCGTAGCATCGTGCTCAAGGGTCGCATACCGTCGAGCTCAAGAGTCGTATCATCATGCTTAAAGGCCCCATACCGTCGTGCTCAAGGGTCGTATCGTCGTGCTCAAGGGTCGTATCGTCGTGTTCAAGGGTCGTACCGTCGTGCCCAAGGGCCATACCGCCGTGCCGAAGGGTTGGACATTAATGATAATTTGCTATGCAACAAAAATATCCAAAGTTCCATCACATATTCGACTGAGAAATTGATATGTATCGATTAGATCACAGGGAACATGGGTAGAGTTGTGTGGGAGGTCCCGAGAGAGTAGGCGGGGAGGGTGGATGCGCGTGGAAACAGCGCGTGTTTACGCGGGAAAGCACAACACAGCGGGACGATGACGTACGAGTTGTGACGGCAACAGAGCATGGGGGGTCCGTCCCCTCGCGACAAAATCTTATCGAGAGACATGAAAAGGAAGAGTTTAATTGCCTGAAGTAGCGACGCTTGGACAGCAAAAAAGATGTTTGTAATAAAACCTCTTAGATCATCAAATCTCTAGAAGAGAAAGGTTACCAAGACTTCCAGCAGATTTAAATAACGGGTTAGAGCAGTATCAAGACACTGTAATAAGGATAAAATTACTATCGAGAGTAGGAGAATGATTCCAGAACACTACACAAATAAATGAAAGAGGATATAAATAAATCCTGTATACATACATACACGACAAACTAGCGTAATTTGATATGTCTTGTCGTGAATATTCACGGCCACTTTGCTCAAAGCATCTGTCTTTCATATGACGTGATGATAGAAAATTCCAGTTCACGCCCATTCACATACGGAATAAAACCAGATAGTTGCTATGGGAAAGAATATGAGAAGAAAAAAAATCATGAAAGAAGCAAGATGGAAGAGTAACTGTGGAATGAAAAGATTTATGCCCTTCATCCCCAACCCAACGTTTTTCTAGGCTAGGTGAGTTAGGTTTAGGTTAGGTTAGGTTAAGCTATACTTGGCTAGGTTCGATCAGGTTAGGTTAGATTATGCTTGTCTAGGTTAGATTATCCTAAGTTAGGTTAGGCTAAATTATCCCTTGGATAGATAAAGATAGGACTCCTTGTCCACTAACCAAAACAAAACAAAAACGATTATGGCCATGTGCAAGGTGGCTGTTGAAGATGGAATGAAGAATAGAAAGGATGAGGACGAACATCGGGTTATATAGATGAAAAAGAAAGAAAATATCCCCGTGCTGGGATAATGCTTGAGGCTGTGTCTTACACGCTGGGCTACGTGACTGGCCATTGCGGACAGGAGCCAGGTTCATGCCGTACAATTACCTCCACACTTAACCAGCCCCACCAGCGGAGGCAGCCGCTCCACTTAAAGCTAAAGAAAAAAAAAGAATCTACCTGAGAGAGAGAGAGAGAGAGAGAGAGAGAGAGAGAGAGAGAGAGAGAGAGAGAGAGAGAGAGCAAGTGTACAGGAAGCGTACGGTACGATCTAAGTATCTATCTAGCACTAGGAAAAGACAACAAAGGTCACATTCGTTCACACTCAGTCTCTAGCTCTCATTTGTAATGCACCGAAACCACAGCTCCTTTCCACATCCAGGCCCCACAAAACTTTCCATGGTTTACCCCAGATGCTTCATATGCCCTGGTTCAATCCATTGACAGCACATTGACCCCGGTATACCACATCGTTTCAATTCACTCTATTAATTGCTCGCCTTCATCCATTTCTGGCGCCACCGCGCCCCACAGGAAACAGCATCGCCACCCCCTCCATCAGCGAGGTAACGCCAGGAAACAGACCAAAAAAAGGCCACATCCGCTCACACTCATGTGTAATACGCCGAAACTACAGATCCCTACCCACATCCAGCCCCACAGACATTCCATGGTTTACCCCGGAGTTTCGCATGCCCTGATTCAGTCCACTGACAGCGCGTCGACCCTAGTACACCTTTCCGCGCATGCCTTTCACCCTCCTGATGGTTCAGGCTCCGATTGCTCAAAATCTTTTTCACTCCATCCTTCCTCCTAAAATTTGGTCTTCCGCTTCTCCTTGTTCCCTCCAACCCTGACACATTCTTTTTGTCAACCTTTCCTCACTCATTCTCTTCATAAGTCTAAACCATTTCAACACACCCTCTTCTCTTTCAGTCACAATCTTTTTCTTACCACACATCTTTCTTACCCTTCCATTACTTACTCGATCAAACCACCTCATCACATATTGTCCTCAAACATTTCATTTCCAAGACCCCCCTCCGTACAACCCTATCTGGAACCCATGCTTCTCAACCATATGATATTATTGGAACCACTATTCTTTCAATCATACCTATTTTTGCTCTCAGAGATAACGTTCTCTCCACACATTCCTCATCGCTCTCAGAACCTTCGCCCCCCTCCCCCAACCTAGGGCTCACTTCCACTCCCATGGTTTCATTCGCTGCTAAGTCCACTCTCAGGTATCTAAAACACTTTACTCCCTCAAGTTTTTCTCCATTCAAACTTACATCTCACATAACTTGACCCTCAACCCTGCTGAACCTACTAACCTTGCTCTCATTTACATTTACCCTCAACTCTCTCCTTTCACACACTTTTCCAAACTCGGTCACCAACTTTTGCAGTTTCTCACTCGAATCAGCCACCAGCGCTGTATCACTGGCAAACAATTGATTCACTTCCCAAAAACTCTCATTCCCAACAGACTATATAATCTTGCAATTAACTCCCTAACCACCCTTTTCACAAATGAAATAAGCAACCATGGGTAACATTACACACCCCTGCCGCAGACCGACTTTCACTGGGAACCAGTCACTCTCCTCTCTTCCTACTCATACACATGCTGATGCTCTGTACATCCCTTCACCCTCTCATGCAATTTTCCTGGTATACAAACCAAACTTATGCTTTTGTAGTTTGAACACTCATGTTTATACCCCGTTTACCTTTGTACAATAGCATTATACATGCATTCTGCCAATCCCCATGCACTTCATCATGCTCCAAACATACACTGAATATCCTTACCAACCAATTAACAATCACTACCTTCCTTAATAGCTTCAACTACGGTACCATCCACTCTAGCCGCCATACCGGATTTCATCTTCCGCAAGGCTTTCTCCATCTCTTCTCTGTTCACCTAACCACTCTCCCTGGCCTTCTCACTTTGCACACTTAGTACCCTGACCAAAACACCCTACTCTGCCACTCTGCCATCAAACTCATTCAACAGTTCTTCAAAATACTCATTCCATCTCCTCCTCACCTTCCATCACTTCCTCCCTTGCCCCCTTCACTGATGTTCCCATTTGCTCTCTGATTTTCGCACATTATTTACCTCTTACCAAAACATCTTTTAATTCTCCCTAAAGTTTAATGATAGTCTCTTACCCTAACTCTCATTTGCCCTCTTGTTCAATCTTTGCACCTTCCTCTTGACCTCCTGCCACTTTTTCTTATATGTCTCCCAGTCACTCGCATTCTTTCCTTTTAATTACCGTCCAGACGCCTCTCTTTTCTCTTTGACAACTTTACACCTTCATCCCACCACACTACCATTTCTCATCTGTCCAACTCCCACCTTTCGCATGCCGCATGCATCTTCTGCACATGCCATTACTGCTTCTTTAAATCATCCTATTCCTCACCTACTCCCCTCACTTTCTTTGTTCTCACCTTTTGCCATTCTGCACTCAATCTCCCCGGGCACTTCCTCACACAAATCTCCTTTCCAAACTCAGTTACTTTCACCACTCTCTTCACCGCAACATTCTCTCCTCTTTCTTGAAGACCTTTACAAATGTTCACCTTCCCCTTCACAAAATAGTGATCAGACATCCTACCAGGTGCCCCTCTCAACACATTTACACCTACAAGTCTCTCTTTTAAACGCCTATCAATCAACACAATCTAATACTGCCCTTTTAACATCTCATCTACTCACATAAGTATACTTATGTATATCTTTTTTTTTAAATCAGGTATTCCCAATCACCAAACCACAAGTCCACAAGTTCTTCACTATCTCTGTTCACAACACTAAATACCCCATGCACACCAATTGTACCTTCAACTACCATATTACTCACCTTCGCATTTAAATCATCCATCACTAATACCTGGTCTCGTGCACCAAAGCTGCTGACACACTCCCACAATTGCTTCCAAAACACTTACACCTCATGATCTTTCTCCTCATGACCAGGGGCAAAAGCACCAATAATCACCCATCTCTCGCCATTCACTTTCAGTTTTACCCACATCAATCTAGAATTTACTCTTTTACACTGTCATACACTCCCACAACCTCTGCTTCAGGAGAAGTGCTACTCCTTCCTTAGCTCTTGTCTTCTCACGAACCCCTGACTTAACTCCCGGAGCCAGAACATCCAGGTTTCTTTCCTCAACAGACTATCCATCTTTCTTCTCATCCACACATATGCAGACACCACAATATGAGCCTTCGAAGAGGATGAGCATCCCCAGCTCCTGCCCCCTCTAGTCATCTTCTACGACACACGGGGAATACAGAGGCAAAGTTATTTCTGCATTAATATATATATATATATATATATATATATATATATATATATATATATATATATATATATATAAACGCTGGAAAAACTATTAACTTCATATATAAAAAGTATCATAAATATTTAAAAGAATTTGCCGTATCCTAACAATCTGAACTCATTTCCAGCATTGTAACCATTGTTATCCACCGACTGTAATGGGTCTGGATTTTGACAATTAGATGTTGCCAGAAAAAAAAAAAAGAATGAGAATTACATCTTCCTGGGTTTAAAGTTAATTCACAGCGGAAATGTCCAACAGGATTTATTTCTGTCATTTAGAAAGAAAATATCAAAAAGTTGTGTATAGACGAAGCAAAAGTTTGATAATAAAACCAGACTCTCCGGGCCCGAGTTGGGAAATGGCCAAAATTCACAGGGACAGAGCCCCAAGGGAGGAACTAAAATCACAGGGATCAAGTCCCGGGGTAAGAAATCACAACAAACAATATGGCGGTGGACAGAAGCGGAGTACAAGACTAAAGGAAAAAAAACGTACAATTAATGTGTTTATTTCTCAAGGTTAGGTAAGGTCAAGGAAGGTTATGGTAAGATTTATGTTAGGCTGAAATTTATGGAAAGATTAGGTTAGGTCAAGAAGGCTACAACGGTATGATTAGGTTAGGATTAGTTTAGACTGGTACGATGTAGGATAGGGTAGTTAACATCGGAATGAGGTTTCGTAATATTTGGCCAAGATTCGAAGTGAAATTACAAAGGCGACTAGACACAGGGTAGGTTGGGTTGACAATGGTTGAGATTAGGTTAAGATAGGATTAAGTTAAGATTAACTGTGTAAGATATCAGTATGATTGTTAGATTTTGGATAATATTACTTTTAGTTAAGTTCGTGAGGTTGGCTAGGTTTAACTAAGGTCAAGTTAGAGATGGTAAGGACGAACACGATTGGGTTAGGTTCCGTTAATAAGGTTAGGTCCTGATTAAGATAGATTAGTCACCAAAGTTAGGGTTTGGATTAGGTAATGTATCTGTAGAAAACGTGAGCCCGGGCCAGAAAATCATACATTCCTGAAACTGATATTTTCTCTCGTTCTAAAGCAGTGGTAATATTTTGTATTCCAGTATCGAATGCAGTATTCCCTCAAATGAACCCATTCTAGAGTTATGACCCTGATACCTCATACATTCACTAAAAAAAAAAAAAAAAAAAAAAAAAAAAACGAATGAGTTAGGTAAGCGAGTGCGACACTCGAATCATTAACCAATTGGATAATCAGATTTTGGTGACCCTGAAATTCAGAATTCCGCTCCAATAGAGAGATACGATACGGAGAAGTGACTTATGCGATTACAGGTCAGGTTAATCCACCTGTTTCAGTGCCGTTATGAACTGTGTCGCGTATTCTCACCGACACGTGAGCGTGGGTTATAGTTACGTGGGGAGCAACAGCTTTGCATAATTCCAACGTCTGTTCCTCTCCCTTGGCCCTTCTGTTCCACTTTTCGTCTAGTCTATCCTTCATCCTGGGGCTCACGAAGACAGAACATGGATGGGACACAGAGACGTGGGCAACAACTTTACGAGATTCTGTTTATCCCTGTTGGTTAGAAAACGTCTTACTCCTTCCCTTTGGTCTTTGAGTTCTACCTTTCCGTCCGTCTGCTACCTTTCTCGAGGCTCGCCTCAAACTTGATGAATATCAAAGCCCAGGTGCCATTCCTTGTCACACCACTTGGCACTGGCTGATGAACATCGCGTTCAATGTTTACATGTCCGACTTCAGTGTTCATCCCTCGTACATCATGAAAAAAAAAAAGGTGCTCCCTCCGTTATTAGAACTCAAGAACGCCATCTGTGGTGCCGATATGATCACCAGAAAGAAAACGGAATAAACATGAGCACCGATGTCAATGAATTTCCGGTTTCAGTGAGACCCGCAACTCTCGCTTCTGCTTCGTGGATGAGAAGGAGCTGTGAATGAGACAGTTAGGTAGAGAGAAGATGATGTTTGTGTACAGTCTCTCTCTCTGTCTCTCTGTCTCTCTCTCTCTCTCTCTCTCTCTCTCTCTCTCTCTCTCTCTCTCTCTCTCGACGGACGGGAGGGGGGCAACAACACGGATGGACAAAGTCGTTCCCCTTAACACACAAACAACAGCCACAAAATAGCAATCACTCAAGACACCGTGGGTCACGCACCGGGGGGGCCCCCCTCACCTCCTCATGCCGCAGGGGTTCGAATTCAGGAAGTGGCCCCCACATCCTCAAACCCTGATGCTCATCCTCCCCTAGGGGCTGGCCAATAAATGCGTACCTGCCTTACGCTGGTATGTGTGTGTGTGTGTGCGAGAGAGGGAAGACATGGTACCCACGGTATACACAAGGTTGAGAGAGACGGAGCAACACGAGCGTAAAACTCTCTCCCTTTAATACGCAAATAGTAATCACACAATCACAGAGACTTTGTTGATATAAAGTGATGAGGATGGGTCACAGCGAGAGAAGACCTCGATATTATGAATGCCATCTAGCAGGAAACATACGGCAGGGATCTCTGTGAGAGATGGGACTTGAGTGGGACTTATCCCAAACCCGTCGCTGGAGTTCCACAGTGGGAGGACTGAGGACAAGCTGTCTGCTGGCAAGTATCAGAAGAGCATTTAAGTACAGGAGTAAACCTTCATTGGCTCAAAACTAGAAAATGCTTCTCAAGTTTGGTCACAAAGAACTAATAGAGAAGATCCAAAGGAGGGAAACAAAGATGGAAGCAGAATAAAGATAGATGAGTTACAGAGAAACGTAAGAAGTCTTAAACTTGTTTATCATGGAAGAAAGAAGAGTAAGTGATGACAACGGACTTCTAAGTTCTTAAGCGTCTGATGAAGCCAAGTGTGAACACTTCTTCCAAAGACACTGAGGTAGAACCACCAGTGGACGTAACACGAGATAAGACAAGACTTTTGTTACAATAGATGGAAAAAAAATTGTACTATGGTATCTAGCAGGAAATAAGCTGCAGGATTTTGTGAATGAGAGAGACTTGATAGTGGACAGTGCACTTAGGCTGTCTCCAGAACTGGAAAAGCAGACATACTGTGTGATAATAAAGAAATACTCAGCAAACAATTCGCCTCGTACATCGACCCAAAACTTATATGATTCCCGAATTGTAACAGCAATCAAAGATGCGCAAGATACTAGTAGAAATGGTCCAGAGAAAAGCAACAAAGACTGTACCAGAATTAAGAAAGCGTAGTTAGAGGTTAGAGGAAATACATGTCGACCATGGATGAGAGAAGAGAAAGAGGTGACTTGTTTCATGTTCGCTGAAACGACATGGGCAGCTTTATATTTTCATCAAGGCCATCTTATATACCCTAGCCTTAGCCAGATACCAAACCAGTAAGGGAGGATGAACAGCTGAGTTGACTGTGGACCAAATGCCCGCAACCAGGATTCGAAGCTATGCAGGCTCGACCCCTCTGAAGGCCCATGAATGCATCATGGTCAGCAACTCTATAACCGTCACGACACTGTTTCAAGAACAGCTTCCAGAGAACAGTTCTTCGCAAGATCCAAAGACAGAACCACCAGAGGCCGGTACAATGACACTAGGTAAGAAACGTGTGTAAGAAATGATATAATTTCATAGAATCAAAAAAATAGTATGATTATATTAAGTGATATGAAACTGTCAATATTGACAGCATATAAAACTCAAAGAGAAGAGAGAAAGTTTGAGGACAGTACAAAAACAAACAAGTTCAAGGGACGGGAGCCCCCTCGAGTGTACAGCTGCCTTCCCGAACTGTACAAACAGGTGATCACACACACACACACACCCACCCACGCACAGGAACCATCCCTAGTCATCCTCTAACATTCCCGTTCTCTCCGTATTTGGACAAACGCACGTAGCCAATAATTTCTGAATAAGAAAAAAACGCCCCTAGTAAAGTCGCATTGTTTACTCTTCGTAGGGCCTCGGGCCCCTCCCCCCCTTGTTTGCCCTCCCAGTTACTCACGGTGTTTGCCTCCCAAATAAACTTTTACGTGTGGCCCTTCCCAGTGGCCCTTCCCTTACGCGTGTGGCCCTCCCAGTGGCCCTCCTCATACGCTGGCAAGAGTAGGGCTGTCGACGTAGCGTCTCCCAGAGGTTGGCCTCCACACTGGCGGCGCCACAGTTCTCCATGCACTTCCAGTGTTCTGTTCTCACTAAAGTGGCTTACCTGATTGGCATTGGGGACTTCGTTTAGTTGAGTGTGTATATATATATATATATATATATATATATATATATATATATATATATATATATCATGTATTACTCATCACCCCTGAAGACCTAGACTGGTTACGATTCGTGAATATATGTTTGAGGATCCCCTTTAAATTGACTCAGGTGGGATGAATGCCAAAAGAAACATCGCCCACGGGTTCGGGATGAGTCGAAAATTCCATTACACAAGATAAACAAAGATCACGTGCCTCGGCGTGACGTGGGAAAGAAAGTCAATTTTCCAGAGGGAGAGAAAGATGGTTAGACTTACGACACAGAAATGAGACTATCTATCATCTATCGTGGGCCCTTGTATAGGAATATTCTTTTGTCTCCTTGCTCTCACTCGTATAGGAAGGCATCCGAACGTTCTGTCTCACTAAACTTGGAGCCATAAATCCTCAATAGCAGAGGCTACAGTCCTGGCATGTTGTTTGTCAGTGTTTCCGCAGTACCTGGATCATGAGAGCACCTTCCTCGTCCCTCCGTGGGCACGGGTCATGAGACTGGCGGTGGTAGTGTGGCGGCGGAGGATGAGGAAAAACTTGGACGCGAGTTTGTGGCGCCTCTCTCCGGTCTACTGGAACATGAAGCCCCTTCGTGTTGTGTGGACTGTGGGCTCCCAGCTACGAGACGTGGAACACGTTGTTGCACTTTACCCACATCATGGACACGTCTCTCTACGTCCTCTAGGCACAGACTCTGGTGATGAATATTTCATATATGGACAAAATCTAGTGTTATACAGTCACGCGTCCTCGTGTGTGTGTGTGTGTGTGTCGAGACATCACACACATACACACACTCGCAGAACTGGGCTTTCATATGCCATACGTCGACTGGGCCTCAAGGATGGCAGACACTGCTCACAGCTACAGAGGAACATGATATCACTTCTACTCCAGTCTTTCCTGAAGTCATTATGCTGATGACGCTGGTCTGAAGCATAGCACGTTCCTTTTGCTGATTAATCACCTCTTGTAGTCCACGAACCACCCTCACGTCAGTATGCGAGTCGTCTGCTCACATAAAACAATGGGTGGTTACTGGATGAAACCTGCCTCTCGCTCTCTGTATCCAACGGAAAGTCCTTGATAATACGTATTGTCTGTGACGGAATGAACAGCCAACTGAATCCCCCGAATGAAGGCCATGTCAGTTATGATCACATCGTTAGGGGAGATGCAAGAATGAGATAGAAGACGTACAACAGTCAGATCATATACAAACGACTCTGACGATGTGATCACTACACGAAAGTGCACTCGGGAACTTACAATGTTTCATTTTCCTCGCGGTTATCGGTAAATACTAGATCACGCGCATCGCTGTGGCCGTTTAGAGCTACGCTAAGCCATCTTCAACGCAGGAGAACTAGAAAGTTACCAAATTCATTGAGGAGTCTTTACCGAGAGAGCATAGTACGTGTGAGTAGGAAGGGAGGAGGAAGAGTGGTTCCGCGTCAAGGATGTGCCATGTCTCCATACTCGGTGAATCAGAAGTAAGAGTAAACCGATTTTAACAAAACGAAGTATCTCTAGAAAGACATTACGCTAAACATAGCAGAAAAATGCTTTTGTTCAAGGTTTTCATACCACTGCGTTGTGAACCACAACATGCTCGTCCCCCAGCAACAGCCGTAGTAGTAGTAGTGCTACTGTTATATATGACCATGTGGATTATCACACGGCCATGTACAGATGTACGGGGAGAGCCAGCCTACACACACTCTATCATGGGTGGGTTTGGTCCTTGAAGCCGGTGGCTGAGATACCAGCACTTCTGAATAGCTTTTGAGGCGCAGCGTTCGAGTCCAAGGTGAGAAGGACTATGTGTGTGTGTTTTTTTCTTGGCTTGTGCGTGTACAGCTCCCTCCCTCCCTCCCTCCCTCCCTTACCTATGGGCGAGGGGTGGGGGGAGGGGGGGGTGATTCTTGTGTGTGGGATAATTCTGCATTTAACTCTAGGAAGAGGCTGGGCAACGAAGCCGCTCCTCACTTATCTCATGGGGAAGTTGTTGCAAGAGGCAGTCGCTGCATGAGGAAGTTGTTGCATGAGGAAGTCGTTACATGAGGCAGTCGCTGCATGAGGAAATTGTTGCATGAGGAAGTTGTTGCATTCACTTCTTTTTTATGAGCTATGTCTTTGGTCTTAACTTCATCTTCCTCTGTGTCCGCATCATCACAACTTCGTTTCCTCGCACGTCTCCTTGTTCACGTGACATCCACTCATGAAACCTCCCACTGCATGACCACATTCTCATACCGTGGATACGCTTGTCAGTGGTAATTCCAGTGGCATTACCCATCTCGAATCATCTAGTTCTTTTTCTCACACTCGTGGTGGGTTACCCATCTCTTGACCCCATTCCCCACGATCGTCATACAGCCCCCATCTCCCCCGCCAAAAGCTATGCATGGTGTCTGCATGAAGTGTATCCTCGGGCAGTGTATTCATCCACCTCACTCATGGTCTGTGAGGGAGGACTTCTGTACACGACCCGCTTTGTGTCGCGTCAGATATCCCTCCCTGCTCGTCCTCGACTTGACGGGTCGCTTGCCATCTGCCAGAGTTTCCGTGCTGGCGTACCTGGCCAACACTCGAGTGAATAACAATACGACGCCAGAAATAAGACGAAGACGAGTACATGAGTACTATGAAGTATTAACTAACATTGCTATGAATGAAGTATCACCACGGTGAATGAAGTAATATCATGATGAATGAAGTAATTCCACGACGAATGAAGTAATATCCACAATGAATGAAGTATCACTTCAGTGAATGAAGTAATATCATGCTGAATGAAGTAATGCCACGACGAATGAAGTAATATCCACAATGAATGAAGTATCACTTCAGTGAATGAAGTAATATCATGCTGAATGAAGTAATGCCACGACGAATGAAGTAATATCCACGATGAGATAACATTACGATGAATGAAGTTAACACTACAGTGAATGAAGTGGTGCAGCGGTTAGCGTTCCTGACCGTGACGCATTCACGGGCCCCGCCCAGGATCGAGCGGGGCATAGGTTCGAATCCTGGTTGCGGCAGTCGGCCCACAGTCAATCCAGCTGTTCATCCACCCTGAAGAGTTGGTCGATGAAATGGCTACCTGTGATGAAACCCAACATTTTGTGGCTTTTATTACCAGGTGAGAACTATGCAGTGCGTTGGTGTATTTACCACGAAGGCATGATCAGTGATGCGGGGGGAGGGGGGGGGGCAAGACTGCCCAATATTCCTCTTCAAGAAACACTTATTTCGTCGTCAGCACCTTCACAGTGCCGTAATGTGCCTGTCTCACCACGAAATACTATATGTCTGTGTTGCATCGAGGCCGTCAGATGATTCTGCGCACAGTGTTACACGTCTGTGTTGCATCGAGGTCTTCTGCGCACAGTGTTACACGTCTGTGTTGCATCGAGGTCTTCTGCGCACAGTGTTACACGTCTGTGTTGCATCGAGAACGTCAAACGCATTCTGCGCACAGTGTTGCAAGTCTGTGTTGCATCGAGGTCTTCTGCGCGCAGTGTTACTCTGTTTCCCCACACCTGGGGTACACTGTGCAGGCAAGTGGTAGGGAAGGAAATGAACGGGCAAAGCCCTCCTGCTGCTCCTCCTCCTCTTCGCTCCTCCTCTTCCCTTTCCTCCTCCTCCTCTTCACTTCCCACGATGAAACCAGAGGGGAGGAACGTCTGGAGAATATCGTATCCATTCAGTGTCACCCCCTTTGTTGATAACACACACACACACACACACAAGCATCGTCTGCTGTATCACTCACTAGGTGGCACAGACGCTGATCAATCATCGAGTCATGAGCCGCTTCTCTGAGACTGTCTTGGTAGAGGTGGGGTGAGGGTGTGTGTGTGTGGCGCGGGGGTTGCGACCCGGGATGTGGCAGACCAGCCGCCCAGATCTGGGGTAATGCCACAGGTCAGTCATGGTCCAGTCTCTCTCTCTCTCTCTCTCTCTCTCTCTCTCTCTCTCTCTCTCTCTCTCTCTCTCTCTCTCTCTCTCTCTGTTCGTCCCTTCCATTCGGTGAATCTCTGGTCTTCCTCTTCATTCCGAATCCTCCACCTTCCCTCCCTCCCTCTCTCCCTCCCCCCTTCTTTCGCTTCCTCTCATCCGTTCTTCTCTCGCTCCCTCCTCCCTTCTCCTTCGTCTCCCTTTCTCTCCCTTCTTCCCCCTCTGTCTTACTCCCCCTTTCATTCCCTCCAGCACATCCACCTCAAATTAGGTTTAGTTATAACATTAATCCAACCTCGAAGTCCCTCCCATCACTTCCCACCAGCTCACTGTAATTCTACCGTCCCTCCTCGCCCCTCCACTCCCTCCAGCCTCCAACTCCCTCCACTCCCTCCTGTCTCCCCGCCCTTCTACTCTCTCCTGCCACGTCGTATACCTCTCCACACCCTCCTGCCACCAATCCCACCCCTCCACTCCCTCCTCCTACCTTTCCCTCCGACTCCCTCCCGCCACCTCGTCCCTCCACGCCCTCCTGCCCCCCCCCCCACCATAACCTCCCCACAAGCAGGTCATGTTCAGACACTTCCTCACGTCTAGGATTGTCTATCTGTCTCTAGTCGTACCAATCCTTTACTGGGAGGCAGAAAGAAAACGATTGTCTCATTACATTCGAATTCTTTCTTCTTACATTTTTTGTCCTCACTGTCCTTCCAGGGTTTTACCTATCCTTGCGTCATGTTGACGTCCCCAGTCAACCTGGTTCATCCTTCTCTATCCCCTTCCCCACACCCACCCCCCTTTTTTTTACGTTAGGAACACTTCTCCCCTTTCTTAACGTGCTTTTAACATCCCTTCTAAATCACACTTCCACCCATTTCAAACCTTTCCTCTGCCACACGTCCACCCATTTCTAGCATCCCTTCTATCCTCACGTCCACCTATCTCTATCACCTCTTCTAATCACGCGTCCACCCGCCTCTATCACCCCTTCCATCCACACGTCCAACCTCCTCTACCATCCCTTCCATCCACACGTCCACCCTCCTATATCATCCCTTCCATCCACACGTCCACCGTCCTCTATCATCCCTTCCATCCGCACGTCCACCCGCCTCTAGCAACACGCACACACACACACCCAGCTGTCACGTCGCTACAACCCTCCTCTAAGATGCAGGACAATTCATCACAGCGGACCAATCAGACTCCATCTCCCAGACGGTCTGCATAAGTAGGGCGACACAGCAGTCCAGACTCCACCGTCCTCCTGCCTGTGTATGTGTTGCTCTCTCTCTCTCTCTCTCTCTCTCTCTCTCTCTCTCTCCTCTCTCTCTCTCTCTCTCTCTCTAAGGCGCCACCGCCGTCTCTGGAAGCCCCGGAACTCTGGAAGCTTCCAAAACCCCCCACCTTACTTACTATTTCATGTCCCTTCCCCCCAAAAAAGGTAAAGTATTTACGATACCGATTACGATGCTGTTTATGATACAGTTTGCGATACTGTTTACGATGCTGATTATGATACAGTTTGCGATACTGTTTACGATGCTGATTACGATGCTGATTACGATGCTGATTACGATGCTGATTACGATGCTGATTATGATACAGTTTGCGATACTGTTTACGATGCTGATTACGATGCTGATTACGATGCTGATTACGATGCTGATTACGATGCTGATTACGATGCTGATTACGATGCTGATTACGATGCTGATTACGATGCTGATTATGATACAGTTTGCGATACTGTTTACGATGCTGATTATGATACAGTTTGCGATACTGTTTACGATGCTGATTATGATACAGTTTGCGATACTGTTTACGATGCTGATTACGATGCTGATTACGATGCTGATTACGATGCTGATTACGATGCTGATTACGATGCTGATTATGATACAGTTTGCGATACTGTTTACGATGCTGATTATGATACAGTTTGCGATACTGTTTACGATGCTGATTACGATGCTGATTATGATACAGTTTGCGATACTGTTTACGATGCTGATTACGATGCTGATTACGATGCTGATTATGATACAGTTTGCGATACTGTTTACGATGCTGATTACGATGCTGATTACGATGCTGATTACGATGCTGATTATGATACAGTTTGCGATACTGTTTACGATGCTGATTACGATGCTGATTACGATGCTGATTATGATACAGTTTGCGATACTGTTTACGATGCTGATTACGATGCTGATTACGATGCTGATTATGATACAGTTTGCGATACTGATTACGATGCTGATTACGATGCTGATTATGATACAGTTTGCGATACTGTTTACGATGCTGATTACGATGCTGATTACGATGCTGATTACGATGCTGATTACGATGCTGATTATGATACAGTTTGCGATACTGTTTACGATGCTGATTATGATACAGTTTGCGATACTGTTTACGATGCTGATTACGATGCTGATTACGATGCTGATTACGATGCTGATTATGATACAGTTTGCGATACTGTTTACGATGCTGATTACGATGCTGATTACGATGCTGATTACGATGCTGATTATGATACAGTTTGCGATACTGTTTACGATGCTGATTACGATGCTGATTACGATGCTGATTACGATGCTGATTACGATGCTGATTACGATGCTGATTACGATGCTGATTATGATACAGTTTGCGATACTGATTACGATGCTGATTACGATGCTGATTACGATGCTGATTATGATACAGTTTGCGATACTGTTTACGATGCTGATTATGATACAGTTTGCGATACTGTTTACGATGCTGATTACGATGCTGATTATGATACAGTTTGCGATACTGTTTACGATGCTGATTACGATGCTGATTATGATACAGTTTGCGATACTGTTTACGATGCTGATTATGATACAGTTTGCGATACTGTTTACGATGCTGATTATGATACAGTTTGCGATACTGTTTACGATGCTGATTACGATGCTGATTACGATGCTGATTATGATACAGTTTGCGATACTGATTACGAGACTGTTTCCATTACTACGACACCGTTTACAATACTGGTTATGATACTGGCTGTGATACTGATTGCGATACTGTTTACGATGCTGATTATGATACAGTTTGCGATACTGTTTACGATGCTGATTATGATACAGTTTGCGATACTGTTTACGATGCTGATTATGATACAGTTTGCGATACTGATTACGATACTTGGCGTCCATTCATTGAGCTTTGCTCTGTGTCTCGCACACATACAAGCATGGCTCCCACATGGTAGCATTCCTTCGTTTTAATACACATTAGATATCGCACCCCGGTCACCGTTGCGTCTAGCTTCCCGTGCGACGTCGTAAATAACTCGGTATCGTAACCTTGCTGAAGACCTCCGGTGGGGGCGATATTCCCTACAATATTCAGCTGAATATTAAAGAACATGTATTTTTGTCTTTCCGAATATAGCGATGACAACTTATCCCTGCTTCACCTGCGAGTTATTCCCTGGACTGAGAACAGAAGACGAACCTGAATATTTCATAGATATTCTGTTGAACAAGGTTACAATATTCATGTAGTTCATCCTACACACACACTCAAAAATCATTTTCTAGTGTGATCTAGTTCTAGTGTGATCTAGTTCTAGTGTGATCTAGTTCTAGTGTGATCTAGTTCTAGTGTGATCTAGTTCTAGTGTGATCTAGTTCTAGTTTATGGTGTTCAGAGACTATCTTCCCAACACGAAGTTCCACGTCATCCCAAAAGAGAATTCTGAAATACTCAAAATATTGATTGTGGAGTCTAGCCAACCCTGTCTCGTGTACACACAAAGGTAAGCCCAGATATCTTTTTTTTTCTCTATATTCGCCATCTCCCGCGTTAGCGAGGTAGCGTTAAGATCAGAGGACTAAGTCTTAGAGGGAATATCCTCACTTGGCCCCCTTCTTTGTTCCTTCTTCTAGAAAATAAAAAAAGGAAAGGGAGGATCTCCAGCCCCCCGCTCCCTCCCCTTTTAGTCGTCTTTTACGACACGCAGGGAATACGTGGGAAGTATTCCTTCTCCCATATATATATATATATATATATATATATATATATATATATATATATATATATATATATATATATATATATATATGTTCATGGAAAACCTTTTATATATAAAAAGGGCAAATCCATGATTATGTTCAAGGGAAAACCAACACTGGGGTTGTCATGTAAAACCAATATCAATATACACAAGAAACATATTCCCGCCACCCACCCACCCTTCTCCTCTCTCCATAACCGTATACACTGGGAAAACCTATGTATACATAACCACGTATACATAGGTTCTCAGTCAGGGGCTAACTACGGCATATGTATTTACACAGGACCAACCCTTATGTGTCCACTGTCAAGGACAGACAATGCTAGGCCTTGCCAGGTCTATATTTAGGCACGTGTGATATGTATATATATATATATATATATATATATATATATATATATATATATATATATATATATATATATATATACACGAAAGAAAACGTCTGATAATTTTTTTTCAAAAAGAAAGAAAAAGAAATTGTTTGAAGGTTCCTCTCCTTTGAATATACTCCTCCAGCCTACATTTTTTTTAAATGATCATTTTATTTCACGTATGATCTGAGAACCTGTTGTAGATTCTGTTTGATTAATTGATTTTGCCCTCTGATCTCAGTTTTAATGGTCAACTTAAACTGCTGACGAACAAAGATCCTATGTACTTAGAATTTGCATATTTTCTTTTTTGGGGGAGAAAGGCCTTCTTTTAGGGGAGGGGGGGTCCAGCATGTTACTATATATATATATATATATATATATATATATATATATATATATATATATATATATATATATATAGCTTCATTTCTGCATTTACTCACAGGGTAAAAAAGGGAGGGGGGGACTATTCTCACGTGAAAACATGAAAAATTTGTCAAAAAGAGAAAAAGTTAATTTCCTTACTTTCTTTTCTTGAAATTCTTTTCTTAATATTTTTCTTTTTTGAGGGTAGTGGATGGGGGGAATATTGTGAATCTTTACTGTGAATATCCTTCATATTCTCCTGTGTCACACATGAATATCCTTCATATTCCCCTGTGTCACACATGAATATCCTTCATATCCTCCCGTGTCACACATGAATATCCTTCATATTCTCCTGTGTCACACATGAATATCCTGCATATCCTCCTGTGTCACACATGAATATCCTTCATATTCTCCTGTGTCACACATGAATATCCTTCATATCCTCCCGTGTCACACATGAATATCCTTCATATTCTCCTGTGTCACACACTTGGGGGCCAGTACTTACTTGGCAAGTGTCGCCTCTCCCAAGGGCGTGTGTCTACCGCCACTCCAGCGTCTGATCTCAGGCACTCTTTGGTAAATTAATGGATGTATTTATGCCGCAGATAAGCAGGAGAGGATAATGATAAGTATGATGAGAGAGGAGGCGGGTGAGGGGGTGAGTGAGTGAGTGTGTGAGTGAGTGTGTGTATGTGTGTGTGTAGAGGTACATGTGCTGAATGCGTGTTTATGTATGCATGCGAGTTTCTGTTACCCACAAAACACAAGAATTAAGAGCTTGTGTGCGGAATTTTAGGTGTGTGTGTGTGTGTGTGTGTGTGTGTGTGTGTGTGTGTGTGTGTGTGCGTGTGTGTGTGTGTGTGTGTATACATATGCACGTCAGTAAGGGTGATTGCAATGGAGGGTTCCTGATGGATGATCAACCATGAGAGTTGACAGCCTGTAGAGCGAAGACAAAGCATTAAGGCATGCAGAGAGACTTCAATCATTATTTAGTAATACAAGAAAATAAAGATTAAAAAAAATATATAATAAAGAAATACTGTCTTTCTTCATTAATTACATGCATCATCAGATCTTATTTACATTATAGACTCAAAATCAAAAAATGAAAAAGAGAATGATTATAAATAGGAGAAAACATTGGGTTTAATTAGGAGAAAACTTTTTCTTTTTTTCCTTTTCTTTACATATAGGAGAGACGAGTTAGCCTGGTGAGGACGACCCACGCACAGGGTCGCCTGGGTTCATGGGATATATGGTACAAAGTGTCCAACTTTCATATGGACATGGTCTGCCACCCCGCTGCCAAGACCTTACTCGATACACGATCTTGTGTGACAAGTAATAAGGGAAGGGCACGCAAAGATTGGGGGAAAACAGAACAATATTGAGCGAGTGATTAGCGTGTGGGCATGTTGAGGTGAATTTTCTTTAAACTAGATTTATTCCAAAAGCAAATTCTATTTTCTTTTTTCTATGTATTCTGTGTGTGTGTTTTTGTTAATCTGTTTCCCATCATTTGGATGAGACAGATATCTCTCCCTCCCTCCCTACCTACCTACCTAGTCATGTTTAGTGTGTGGCTATTGCAATGTCTGTGCAACAGGAGAAAGCAGAGTGATCAGCAGTGTGTGGATCGCTATTGTTACGGAAGACAATAATGGAAATCTATGCACTAAACACCCTCGTGTATGTGTACCCTTGTTCTCATATATATATATATATATATATATATACATGTGTGTGTGTGTGTGTGTGTGTGTGTGTGTGTGTATCATCCCTGAGAGAAAACTCAAAGTTCCTAATTCCAGTGACGTTCCAAAAGGATTAAACATTAAGAGCCAAAAGGAACGGTATGCCAGCCAGGCCAGATCCTCCCTCCCCCCAGTGTTCACTGAGGGCGGTGAGCGGGGGTACTCGTGGCTGTGTTCATCCTAGAGTTAAGTCCCACTCTTAATGGAACATCACGGAGCTTAAGTGTCTCCCGTTTTCTACCAGGTCTGTGATATCTTGGCTGTGTATCTTGGGGTAGTCGTTCTTACATGAGGCCTGGAAGTTATATATATATATATATATATATATATATATATATATATATATATATATATATATATATATATATATGTGTGTGTGTGTGTGTGTGTCTGTGTGTGTGTGTGTGTGTGTGATGGGCAAATCATGTGATGGTGTACGTCATACTACAGCCTCTAATGAAGGTTGTCATAAGGGTGTCATTCATTTCGTGTGTGAGGCAATATAGCACCCTCTTGCCATCACGTGTTCATGCTATCCCTGTCTTGTGTCGTCTGCCAACGAAGCGCTTAATGAATCGCCTCTATACCCTTAGGTTATAGAAGCGAATCCTTACAGCAACATCAGCTGGTGGTTGTGTACGTGGCGTCACACCACAGGCTGGCCTAGCTGTTCGCATTTAGAATGATTAGATTTAGTTGTGTGTTTATGACATAGATCGTCAGTAGGTGGACCAATCAAGCCTCAATTTTCTTCTGTTCAATCTCCAATCTTCTTGCACAATTTCTATGCCTCTTCCCATATTACTTTACTCGTTTTTTTTTTATTATCATATTTGTATATTGTATATATATACTTTTTTTTTAAAGGATTTCGAATCTTTGCAGCCGGGAGTGTACAATATCAGAACCACAGTCAGTACGAGGAGACGACTCGTCATTTGCATCAGGATGTGAACATTTATCTTTCTCTGGCCTAGCAGATACCGACACTCCGGGCTACACAGACCGATAAGGGATTTTGATTAGATTAATGACTGGTAAATCTCCAACTGGGGGAAAGAAAGAGGGGAGGGGGAGGGAATGTGGGGGGAAATAAAGAATTCTTTTTTTTATATATATATATATATCAGAGCAGATATCTTCTGATTTAGTGATGATGGGTCGGATGATCTATATGTAGCTAGTAATAAAGAGTTAAATGACAGTCAACAGCTTTCTAAACACCAAACACAGCAACACTAGTCTACCACATACTTAATATATATATATAGGCCATGGACTAAAGTGGTTACTTGCTAAAGACATGTATATATATAAGACCTTTCCTCTGATACCACATGAGCCGAAAACAAATCCTCCTTAGACATTGCGATCCTTCATAAATCTCAAACGGGAGGATCAAGTGAGAGCCTCCGCCTCTCTCTGCGTGGAAAGCAATATGAAACAAGAACTTGGCCAAGGCTCAGTAGGTATCAGGACTACGTTTTCTTCTTATCATAGTATCATCTCTTTTTTTCTTCTTAAAAACTTATATATAAGTGGAAAAACAATTTTGGTCATTTTGATAGAAGTATCAATAGGTTTAGTATTTCTTTTTTATTACATATGTATGGTATTAATAGCGTAGTGCTAATGTGAGGCAAAGGTTTTGATAATACCATTGTACTGAGATAGCAACTGCTAGTGGTAAAAAAAGTAACTTGTCAACAGCTTTTTTTTTTTCTATGATATAATTGATAGAGACAAGACAATTTTGTAAAACTGGTCATTACTGATCATTTCTTCTCTTCTGTTATGTATGTCTATATTCTTATGGTTATTCTGACCAATTATCTGGTACATCATTATGGTTATTTTGACCAATTATCTGGTACATCATTATGGTTATTTTGACCAGTTATCTGTATTATCTTTATGGTTATCTTGACCAGTTATCTGTATTATCTTTATGGTTATCTTGACTTCATCACAATGGTTCTGGTTCTTAGGCAGCAGGGTCACCTACCACGTCTATAATCTGTTGGAGAGTAATTCCAAAGGAGACGACCACTGGTTCACTCTCGTTGCCCACAGGTCGTTCCAGCGGATTGTAGTTGTCGAGCAGATCGTGGAGCAGTCGTCGCTCATTGTGCCCACACGTCGCTTCTGTAAACAACGACGACAGAGTTAGTTGGCCGGTCGTTCTGGTGGGTGGAGGTACGTGTGTGTGTGTGTGTGTGTGTGTGTGTGTTGGTGGGTGGAGGTACGTGTGTGTTGGTGGTTATGGGTGGGGGGGAGGACGGGGGTTCTCTGGGTTTGGTTAGGGGTTTTGTGGCGGTTGTGGATGTATTTAAGGGTTCAGGGGCGAGGAGGTTCTGATGTAGAAGTTTTTAAGGGTTATGGGGTCAAGGGGTTCTGATGTAGAAGTCCTCATGGATTGTGCAGTTAAGAGTTCTCAGGGGTTTGTGGTTCTGATGTAGAGGTCCTTAGGGGTTCTGGGGTTAGGGGATCTGGCGTAGAAGTTATTGTGTGGGTTCTGGGGCGAGATGGGGGTTCTGGGATTAGTTAGGGGGTTGTGAGGTAGAGATACGTGGGTAGAGATACGTGGGAGTTCTGGGGTTAGTTACGGGGTTTTAATCTAGAAGGACCTGGGGGTTCTGGGGTGAGTCAGGAGATTCTGAGATTGAACGTACGTAGGAGTTCTGGGGTTAGGTAAGGTGTTCCGAGATAAAAACCCCTTTTGGATTCCGAGGTTACTTAAGGGATTCCGAGGTTACTTAAGGGATTCCGGGGTTAGTTAAGGGATTCCGGGGTTAGTTAAGGGATTCTGGGATTAGTTAAGGGATTCTGGGATTAATTATGGAGTTCTAGTGTAGAAGTCTACGGGGGGGCTCTGGGATTAGTCTGGGGTTCTGAGGTTTGTTAGGGAGGTCCTGAGGTAGAGGTACTGAGGTTAGTGAGGGGTCCAGGGTTAGGAATAAAAGGGTGGGTTGTGGGGTTGTGGGGTTGTGGGGTTGCTGCCCATGGTGGCTATGGCAGTCATGCAGGAGTCAGGGTGGGGGTGGGGGGTGGGGGGGGGAGGGGGAGGGGATGGCCACAGCAGCCGTGATATACGTGGTCAGGGTGGGTGAGGAGGAGCAGGGCAGGTGGACGACTGCGTGAATACATGAACATACATTGAATGATAACGTGAATATACATATGATCATACATGAATAGACAGAACTATATGTCCTCCTCCTCCTCCTCCTCCTCCTCCTCTCTATATGTCCTCCTCCTCCTCCTCTCTATATGTCCTCCTCCTCCTCCTCTCTATATGTCCTCCTCCTCCTCCTCCTCTCTATATGTCCTCCTCCTCCTCCTCTCTATATGTCCTCCTCCTCCTCCTCTCTATATGTCCTCCTCCTCCTCCTCTCTATATGTCCTCCTCCTCCTCCTCTCTATATGTCCTCCTCCTCCTCCTCCTCTCTATATGTCCTCCTCCTCCTCCTCTCTATATGTCCTCCTCCTCCTCCTCCTCTCTATATGTCCTCCTCCTCCTCCTCTCTATATGTCCTCCTCCTCCTCCTCTCTATATGTCCTCCTCCTCCTCCTCTCTATATGTCCTCCTCCTCCTCCTCTCTATATGTCCTCCTCCTCCTCCTCTCTATATGTCCTCCTCCTCCTCCTCTCTATATGTCCTCCTCCTCCTCCTCTCTATATGTCCTCCTCCTCCTCCTCTCTATATGTCCTCCTCCTCCTCCTCCTCCTCTCTATATGTCCTCCTCCTCCTCCTCTCTATATGTCCTCCTCCTCCTCCTCTCTATATGTCCTCCTCCTCCTCCTCTCTATATGTCCTCCTCCTCCTCCTCTCTATATGTCCTCCTCCTCCTCCTCTCTATATGTCCTCCTCCTCCTCCTCTCTATATGTCCTCCTCCTCCTCCTCCTCCTCCTCCTCCTCTCTATATGTCCTCCTCCTCCTCCTCTCTATATGTCCTCCTCCTCCTCCTCCTCCTCCTCCTCCTCCTCTCTATATGTCCTCCTCCTCCTCCTCCTCCTCCTCCTCCTCCTCCTCCTCTCTATATGTCCTCCTCCTCCTCCTCTCTATATGTCCTCCTCCTCCTCCTCCTCCTCTCTATATGTCCTCCTCCTCCTCCTCCTCCTCCTCTCTATATGTCCTCCTCCTCCTCCTCCTCCTCCTCCTCCTCTCTATATGTCCTCCTCCTCCTCCTCCTCCTCCTCCTCCTCTCTATATGTCCTCCTCCTCCTCCTCCTCCTCCTCCTCCTCCTCTCTATATGTCCTCCTCCTCCTCCTCCTCCTCCTCCTCCTCTCTATATGTCCTCCTCCTCCTCCTCCTCCTCCTCCTCCTCCTCCTCTCTATATGTCCTCCTCCTCCTCCTCCTCCTCCTCCTCCTCCTCCTCCTCCTCCTCCTCCTCCTCCTCCTCCTCCTCCTCTCTATATGTCCTCCTCCTCCTCCTCCTCCTCCTCCTCCTCTCTATATGTCCTCCTCCTCCTCCTCCTCCTCCTCCTCTCTATATGTCCTCCTCCTCCTCCTCTCTATATGTCCTCCTCCTCCTCCTCCTCCTCTCTATATGTCCTCCTCCTCCTCCTCCTCCTCCTCCTCTCTATATGTCCTCCTCCTCCTCCTCTCTATATGTCCTCCTCCTCCTCCTCCTCTCTATATGTCCTCCTCCTCCTCCTCCTCTCTATATGTCCTCCTCCTCCTCCTCTCTATATGTCCTCCTCCTCCTCCTCCTCCTCCTCTCTATATGTCCTCCTCCTCCTCCTCTCTATATGTCCTCCTCCTCCTCCTCTCTATATGTCCTCCTCCTCCTCCTCTCTATATGTCCTCCTCCTCCTCCTCCTCTCTATATGTCCTCCTCCTCCTCCTCTCTATATGTCCTCCTCCTCCTCCTCTCTATATGTCCTCCTCCTCCTCCTCCTCTCTATATGTCCTCCTCCTCCTCCTCTCTATATGTCCTCCTCCTCCTCCTCCTCCTCCTCCTCCTCCTCTCTATATGTCCTCCTCCTCCTCCTCTCTATATGTCCTCCTCCTCCTCCTCTCTATATGTCCTCCTCCTCCTCCTCTCTATATGTCCTCCTCCTCCTCCTCTCTATATGTCCTCCTCCTCCTCCTCTCTATATGTCCTCCTCCTCCTCCTCTCTATATGTCCTCCTCCTCCTCCTCTCTATATGTCCTCCTCCTCCTCCTCTCTATATGTCCTCCTCCTCCTCCTCTCTATATGTCCTCCTCCTCCTCCTCTCTATATGTCCTCCTCCTCCTCCTCTCTATATGTCCTCCTCCTCCTCCTCTCTATATGTCCTCCTCCTCCTCCTCTCTATATGTCCTCCTCCTCCTCCTCTCTATATGTCCTCCTCCTCCTCCTCTCTATATGTCCTCCTCCTCCTCCTCTCTATATGTCCTCCTCCTCCTCCTCTCTATATGTCCTCCTCCTCCTCCTCTCTATATGTCCTCCTCCTCCTCCTCTCTATATGTCCTCCTCCTCCTCCTCTCTATATGTCCTCCTCCTCCTCCTCCTCCTCCTCCTCCTCCTCCTCCTCCTCCTCCTCCTCCTCCTCCTCCTCCTCCTCCTCCTCCTCCTCCTCCTCTCTATATGTCCTCCTCCTCCTCCTCCTCCTCCTCCTCCTCCTCCTCCTCCTCCTCCTCCTCCTCCTCCTCCTCCTCCTCCTCTCTACATGTCCTCCTCCACCCCCTCCTCTTCCTCCTCTCTATATGTCGTCCTCCTCTCTATATGTCCTCCTCCTCCTCCCCTTCTTCCTCTCTATATGTCCTCCTCCTCCTCCTCCTCCTCCTCCTCCTCCTCTCTCTCGTGCTTCTCCTCCAACTCTTGCTCTCCCCCCGCTCGCCTAGCGGAGGGACCAGTATGGTGCCGGGGCTGGGGTAGGTGGCGAGGGAGGGGGAGGCCGGCGAGAGTGAGGGAGGGGGGGGGGGGGTTGGGGGGGAATCCATAATGAAAATGGGGAGTGTCAGTGTAGCGGAGGTTGGCTGCCATACTCAGTAAACACTACCAGTCTCCCGCTCTCTTATCGCCCACTACACCCCTGTGTGTGTGTGTGTGTGTGTGTGTGTGTGTGTGTGTGTGTAAGTGAAAAACTTGAAGGAATTGATAGTGTTGTGTCCTCTCCTCACCTCCTTTCCCTTGCCTTGCACAGCACACGTCTACTTCAGTGATCAGTTCTCGTCACTGCTGGCCAATGATCAGTGCTCGTCACTGATGGCCAGTCACAGCACCGCAAGGATCGGGAGGCAACACTAGGAGAGGGAGGCACCACAAGGAACAGGAGGCACCACCAGGAGAGGGAGGCACCACGGGGAGAGGGAGGCATCACAAGGAACGGGAGGCAACACTAGGAGAGGGAGGCATCACAAGAAACAGGAGGCACCACTAGGAGCGGGAGGCATCACAAGGAGAGGGAGGCACCACCGGGAGAGGGAGGCATCACAAGGAACGGGAGGCACCAGTAGGAGAGGGAGGCACCACAAGGAACGGGAGGCAACACTAGGAGAGGGAGGCATCACAAGGAACAGGAGGCACCACCAGGAGAGGGAGGCACCACAAGGAACGGGAGGCACCAGTAGGAGAGGGAGGCACCACAAGGAACGGGAGGCAACACTAGGAGAGGGAGGCATCATAAGGAACAGGAGGCACCACCAGGAGAGGGAGGCACCACAAGGAACGGGAGGCACCAGTAGGAGAGGGAGGCACCACAAGGAACGGGAGGCATCACAAGGAGAGGGAGGCATCACAAGGAACGGGAGGCAACACTAGGAGAGGGAGGCATCACAAGGAGAGGGAGGCATCACAAGGAGAGGGAGGGGGGGGTGGCGAGCGGGGGGCACCACCACAAGGAATTCTTAATGGCGAGTCTTTGATAGGCCACGTGTGTTGAATTATCGTGTTGTCCAGAGAAAGAGTTCCTCAGCGCCACCCCCTCTGGGAGTAGACACCTGTGTACGAGGTTGTATAACTAGTATCACAGTGCGGTGTGTGTATGTGTGTGTTACGAATCATTGGAGAGCAGAAATACTAGAGTCAGTTCATATATATATATATATATATATATATATATATATATATATATATATATATATATATATACATATATATATATGTAATGTGTCGCAGCGGCCAAAGTTATCACGACACATTCCAGTTGGTTCTCGTGTCGGGTGAGAGCAAGAAGCTTTGCTTGGACGCGAGGTGAGGTACAATGGCCAGACGCTGTAGGCGCAGCTAACAGCTACGAGTGAATTGTATAGCCTTTGACAGAGCCATGCCCAAGGTAGCGTTCCCTATTGTGGACGGTACAGATGGAGTGGGACGGGGTTGCCGTCAGCGTCCGGGTTTCCATAGCTTTTCAAGGCTTCGCGAGCTACAGTGAGAGTCGAGACCAGGAGAAGAAAATATCCTTGCTTCACCTTAAGGTCCTGTCTCCCTGTCTCTAGGTCCCCTTTCATAAGCCTCCTGTGGCAGGAAATATCCTTACCTTCCTGGCCCAGGATCCCTTCTATAGGCCTCCTGCAGAGGGGGAAAAAAAAAATCTGTCAACCTACCTGGCCCAAAAGCTCTTTCATAGGAACTCCTGTAGGAGAAAATATCCTCATCTCACCTTGCCTTCCTACTATAGGCTTCCTGCAGGAGGAAGAAATCCTTCATCGTGGCGGTACCGTTGCTGAGCAAGGCGGTACGACCCTTGAACCCGACGATACGACCCTTAGCTACTGATGGCGTGACTCTCGACCTGAACCATAAGACGTGAGGTCAAAGGCTTTTTAGAGATCAATGGAGTTGATGTAATCGGCGGTACAGAGGAGGTCGGTGCTGGCGCTAACGACAGTTGTTATTCGTCGGGCATATATACCTAAGACGTCTTGATGGACGGCGAGAGAGATCGGAGGAGCCGCTGCAGAAACATCACCAGTTTATTCGAAGTTGATAAACTTGTGGTGGCAGAATTCTGTGCTCACGAGGGACGAACCACACCTGAACGAACTAGGGGAGAAGGGCTGCGCGTTTTGGCAGGGTCCTTAGTGAGTCGACACGTGCGTTGAGTGCATCCCGTGTGTAAACCTGGCCCATCCACCCCAGTGAGAACTTTTGTAGAGAATCCTTGAATGTTTATATGTTAATTATGGCAGTAAACATAACAAAATTTGAGAGTCAGACACAACAGCGGTGGGAGACAATCATAAGGTTGGCATTTCTCAATCTTGGTTAGATATTGAAGATCTCCCAGGGGTTTTCCTAGCCACGTACTCAGTTCCTAGGTATACGCTCTGACTGTGGTAGGGGATGTGAAATAGGCTGTGGTGTGGTGGTAGGCCGAAAGGAAATCGGGCATCTGCCCGGAGCCACATTGATTGTATAACTTGAATTGATTTCTGCTATGCGTGTCATCAACATTTTGTTAAGATACTTACATCACAGTTTCATGGGCGGGACGAATAGTGGAACTGAAAACGAAAATGATCGACTTGTTTATAGATCAAAAGTAATCCACTGCTCGACTTGCTCTTAGATCATCAAAAGTAATCCACTGCTCGACATGTTTACAGATCAAAAGTAATCCTCTTGGGAGACCACAATCAAACCTTTTGCTCAGGGCCACGACAAACCTATAGCCACCTAAGAGATGATGTCTTCATCATCTTTTTTCAAGCTCGTCATAATCCAGTGCTGAGAGAGAGAGAGAGAGAGAGAGAAAAAAAAAATGTCGAGACTGCTAATAATATCGATTTCATTATGAAAAGTTAAAAGCAAGAAAATAACGATACAATTAGTTTACAGACACCCCAGCAAAGGCATAAGATGTGGATGAAAGACTTATAGCAGAAATTCTACAACGAATTCATTTCGAACGACTAACTCATTTCGACTATAGAAGGGAAATATTAACATATCGACAGCCAGGTGGGAGGAAAGCCACCAAGTGTGGTGGGCTCAACCTAAATTTGCTTAATACTGGCCTAATACAATTACCCGGAAAACTGACTCGCGACGAGACCATATTAGATTTAGTTCTCGCCACGCACGAGGATCTCGTTAACAACGCTGAAGTTGGAGAAAGAAAAAATGAAAATTGGTGTAAGAGACCGCCGAAATGAAATACTTTTGAAGTCACTTCCGACATTGTCTGTAATGCTGGTCATCATAAAAGCCACAAAAAAAGAGAAAAAAGTAGATCTGGAAAATGTAATTACTTTTGTATTCCTCTTGACAGACAAATATGGTATGATATGGTGAATAAGAATGATATGGACGTGGTCTGGAAAGGTTACAGTAAGACTTTCAAAGCAGTTGACGGTCTTTTTCCAATATGTAGCAAAGATGATGGAACGATGACAAAGACCTGCTTGTCGTCTAAAAAGATAGTACATAAGAATTTCAAAGAAACTAATAACTACCTTGATTGATAAAGTATGTAAATTTCCCAAAGAAACTAAGTTTAATGTATGCAACAAAATCCCTATGAAGCCTATATTCCGGGAAATAGTTAAAATAAACCCCAAGGAGTTTTATGGATATGCCTGAAGGAAGAGTCTTTTTACCCAGTCAGTTGGTCTATTAATCATGGAAAACGGTGACCTGGTTCAAGACTGCGAAGCCATGACAAAGATCTTCAATATTCTTTTTCTTTTCCTCTGTATTGGCGACTAAGACAACTCATGTCCCAAAAGCAGCTCTATTGTTACGATAAGAACATTCTGCAATAGACTATCATAAGAATTATAGATTAACTGTAAGGACTATATGGAATAAAAGTAAACAAAATGAAAGGCTAAGATAAGTTTTAGCCTAAAGCAATCAATGAGGCTAAAAATGCTCTTGGCTGTACCTTCGAATGTCATTTGCTTTGGGGAAGTGCCAAAGACTGGAAGTTTTGCAGGATAACACCGCTGCTGCTGAAAGGTAATACTACGTCCCTGGGAGGAAATTTTTTCTCACAAGCTTATCTTTTGTAGTTAGTTAAACTGTGGAAATCATCATTCGGGCGAAAATTATAAATCACTGAAGAGGACCTTCATTATTTGATAAACGATTCATAGCATGGTTTTCACCGATATCACTCATGTCTGGGAAATTTGCCCCATCTATTTTGATATAATCAACATGTGTGAATAAACTAAATCAACTGTTGTCATCTATCTAGATTTCCAAAAATCCTTCAAGAAAGTTCCATTTCACAGGTTACTTACTAGCAAATTTACAGACACGTGATAGACATGGAGTTGTACTTCGGTGGCTAGGAAATTGGTTAGATGGCCATAAACAAATAGATGATGATCAGTGATCAAGCCTTAGAATAGTCAGACGCAAGAGCTTTGCTTTCTCATTTATATTAATGATATTGATAATGGCTTGCATCGTACTATCAAAATTTTCAAATGATATTAAGCTGCGAAATAAATCTACAACGGATACTGGACATTTGCAACTCTAAACTGACAAAGACAATCGAATGGATGAGAATCACATGGTGGACACTGACTTTGACATCGATCACCTAAAAACTTTACACTTTATCAAAAACGGGGAAGCAAGCTGCCGCATAAACTCTCTTGAACTACAAAAAGGTAAACGAAGAAAAAGACTAAGACAGCGTCATAATCTCTGGTGACATAAATCTAAGTAAGCACTTAGCAGAAGCAGTTAAAAGAGCGGACAAAATTCTTGGATTCACAGGCAGGACTTAGGAACATTAGTCAAAGGAAATTATCCTCACATTTTTTTTACAGTTCACTGCTGCGTCTCGACCTTGAATATCAACAGTCTACAGTTTTGTTCATCCTAATAAGAAAAAATAATAAAGATGGAATGGAGACAGTGCTGAGGAGCGGTACCAAGATATCTCCCTATGAGCACCGACTAAAGAGGCTTAAATCGTTTTAGCTTAGAGAAGAGAAGGTTAAGACGTTATCTCAGAGAGGTATTCAAAATCATCAAAGGCTCTGATAATTTCGATCTAGCAAGATACTTACGGATGAATGCGTCTGATTTCATAATAAGACATCGATACCAACTCGAGGGCAAATGTTTAACTCGAATGAGGAGACGCAAATTCTCTTCAACAAAATTTTTGAACCACGGAATAATTTGCAACTGGAGTAGTTTCAAAATCAGATACATTTAAGACGACACTTGCTAGATATTTGGCTTTAAGTCCTCGACTGTCCATACTTTTCCTCTCTGAATCATTTGCACGTCTTTCTCTTCTTACCACACTCATCTCCTCCCAGTTTCTGATCTATTCCACTACCGCAAGGAGCCTAGACAGGACCCGGTGGCCTGTTGCTGTTTGAACACCTCTGTATTGTGTTTGTATTCCGTTGTATCATATCTACGGTCCTGTTACGGGTCGACCAGCCGTGTTCGTGGGGGGTGTTAAGAGGATACAGAACTGGTGGTTGAAACCGGTTAAGAAGATTGGGGACGACTCGTAAGGCTCTCTAGTGAAACCGATTCATGTTTACTGTTGTAATAAACATAGTCTATTATGGCGAAGGAGAATCATTATGATAGGAGTGTGTGCGCGTGCGCACGTGTGTGTGTGTGTGTGTGTGTGTGTGTGTGTGTGTGTGTGTCTGATTTCCATTAGTATGTTACAGGGAGAAAGTTTTACACTGTCGTCCTGTTTCTTAACCTTTTATGTATGCACCATGTCATAACTATGACTACAAACACACACACACACACACACACACACACACACGCTTCAACTACTGTTTCAATGTCACTGTTCATCAAGTAATGTTCAATCAAGCCCATAATGCATAAAACATAACATTGACTCTGTGAACATCCCTGAATATCTACTACTCTGGCTATCTAAACGTATACCTCACCCATATGAGCATCCCAAGTGTGGAAATGTAATCCAGCTTACCCTAATCATAAGGTCTTGTATGACAAGTGGTAACAATCATGACCACTTCTGTAATATCTGTAATATCCCAGTTCTGTAATATCTCAGCTGTATATTTCCAGTTACGTCCAATAAACCGTTATTTATCTTATTTACACTGTGGCCTACGCCAGGTATCCATTTATCGACTAGCCCCGAAGGGAGAATTAACACCTGGGTTGGATGCGGGCCGAGTGCCACACCCAGGATTCGAACTTATACGGGTACTACCCCAGGCTGGCCCGTGCTGAATCACGTTCAGTAACGCTAACCACTTTACGCCACAGAAACCCGTGTATGTGTGTGTAATAATAATAATAATAATGATAAATGATAATAATAACAGATAATAATGATAATTTGAGAACTTGAACCTAGTTAAGATGAGGCTACTGTAAAGATACAGGTGTGATATAGTAAATGGTAAACACCAGTGATGCAATAAAGATAATCATGTATTATTAGATATAACAAGTAAGTGAAGGATTCAGGTGTAGTGATGATGAAGCGGCGAGAAATAGGGTGTAGTGAAGATGAGGGTGAGATGAAGATGAAATTGCATCGAAAACGTTGGTGAAGATGTAGTTTAGCGATGAAGGTGCAGCGAAGGTCATCTCTTTGACCTCACCCCGAAAATGATCCATGTCACAATCGAGTTCAATCACAGGGGATGAATATGAGCAAATGCAGCCTTCCTTCGTCTGTTCCTGGTGCTACCATGCTGAGGCGGGAAATGGCGAGCAAGTAGACAAAAGAAAATATAATTGATAAAATCACTAGGAAATGGGGAGAAATTGCTGCCCACACATCTCTTGCACTTCGTAATAATAATAATAATAATAATAATAATAATAATAATAATAATAATTTTTTTTTTTTTTCTATACTTTGTCGCTGTCTCCCGCGTTTGCGAGGTAGCGCAAAATAATAATAATGTACTTCAATTTCTAAAAGTCGGAACAGATGTAGGAGCCAAGGTAGGAGTGCTCTTCTTCCTCTTAACTCTTAGATTGACTTGTCAATGTGTGAGGATGTAACTAAGAAGATAAGAGAGGAGATATAGGTAGTATGTTCGAGGAGAACCTGGATGTTCTGGCTCTGAGAAAAACGAAGCTCAAGGGTAAAGGGGATATATGGTTTGGGAATGTCTTTCAGGTAACGGCAGAGGTCAGTGTACGAGGGGGATAGCTAAGGAATGGGTAACATTTCTGCTGAATGACGAGTTGTGGAAGTGCGAAAGAGTAAGGAAGTGAGCCACAAACTGACTTTGGTAAAAGAAGAACGAGAGAGGTGAGTGACTATCAGCGCTTATGCGCCTGGAGATGGCAGGACTAAAGAAGATAGACGAGTGTTTTGAGAGCGATTGAGTGAGAGTGTAAGCGGCGTCGATGCGAAAGACCGGGTATTAGTGACGGGTGATTTAAATGGGAAAGTGGATAATGTGGCAATTGAGAGCATACTCGGAAGAAGTGGGGTATTCAGTCATGTGAATGGAAATGGTGAACAGCTTGCGGAGCTGTGTGCTGTGTAGTTGAATATACATGGGTATACGTGGGTAAGTGTGAGACATGGGGAGAGGGTATTATCAGATTATTTGCGAACTGATGGACAAAATTAGAGACTCCTGGATGTCAGTGTGTTGAGGGAGGGCAGCTGGTGAGATGTCTGATCATTACTTGGTGGAGGCAAGGGCGGAGATTTCCAGAGACTTTCGGAAAAGTGAAAAGATGAGAGTGAGAAGATGGTGAAAGTAAGTGGATTTAGACAAGAGACTTGTGTGAAGAAATACCAGGAGATATTTGGTGTGGAATGGCAAAAAGAGAGAGTTTATGAAGCAAGGGTAGTGGATGAGGAGTGGAGATATCTAGGAAAGCAGTGCTGGCATATGCAAGAGAAGTGTGAAGCATGCAGAAAAGTGAGAGGTGGGCAGGTAAAACAGGGTAATGAGTAGTGTGATAACAAGGTCAAGTTGCTTGTGTAAGAGAAAAGAGATGTGTATGGGCGTTACTTACAGGGAAGGAATGCGAGTGATTGAGAGATGTACAAGACAAAGCGGCAGGAGGTGAAGAGGAAGGTGCAGGGTCTGAAAAAGAGAGCAAATGAGAGTTGGGGTGAGCGCAAATCAGTTAACTTCTGAAGAATAAGGTGATTTGGAAGGAGGTAAATAGCGTGAGGAAAACTTGAGAGCAAATGGAAACATCTGTGAAGGGGGCAAATGGGGAAATAGTAAGAGGCAAAGGCTAGGTGGAGTGAAGATGGACTCAGTATTTTCAAGGAGTGTTGATTGTTCGATAATAAGTTGGCAGATTTGGGGTGTTTTGGTCGGGAGTTATGTAAAGTGGTTTCGTGAAATGAGGAGAGGTGGTGAAGGCTTTGCTTCAGATGAAATGTGGCAAGGCGGCTTGAGTGGATGGTATTGCAGTTGAGTTTGTTAAAAGAGGGTGACTGTTGTTGATTGGTTAGTTAAGATTCTTAACGTATTTTTGAATCATGACGAGGTGCCATACGATCAGCAGAATTCCAATATAATTCCACTCCATGAATACGAGGGAAATAAAGGTGAATATTCAGATTACAGATGTATAAGATTGCTGAGTGTGTCCAGAGAGTTATATGGGAAGCTGGTGATTCCGAGGGCTGTGACTTGCACTGACACTCAGGCTGAGAAGGAACAAGGTGAGGAATACTTAGAGAAACAGAAAGATTTATACGTGGCATTGAAGATCTCGAGAGAGAGTATGGTAGGAATGATAGTGAACTTTTGTTTTGGGAGGAAAGGTACTAGAAGCAGTGAAAAGTTTTTATGATAGTAAAGCGTATGTGCGAGTAGGTAGAGAGAATGGCGAATGGTTCCTGGCGAAGGTGGGTCTTCAGCAGGGGTGTGTAATGTCTTCATGGCTGGTCAATCTGTTTATGGATAGGGTGGCGAGGGAGGCAAATGCGAGGGTTTTGGACAGAAGGGTAGGTCTCCAGTCTGGCAAGGGTTGGGGTGTTTGAGAGATGAATCAGTTGTTTGCATATGGCACGGCGCTGGTGGCAGGTTCAAGAGTTAGAAGCTTCAAAACTGGTTTCTGAGTTTGGGAGTGTGTGTGTTAAAGGAAAAAAGTTGAAATCAATTGTGAATAAAAGCAAGGTTACTAGGTATAGTAGTGTAGATAAGACAGGTTAGCTAATGTGAGTTTGCACGGAGATAACTAGGAGAAAGTGAAGCGTTTTAGATACCTGGGAGTGGACACGTCAACAAATGGAATCATGGGAGATGAAGCGAGTTGTCATACGTTGGTTTAGTTGGGGGGGGGGACATGGGAGCATTGAGGAATACATGTAAAGAATGGAAATCGAAGATGGGAATGTTTGAAGGTTCAGTAGTCCCGACGGTGTCGTATAGATGCGAGGTGTGGTCTCTATATGGGAATATACGGAAGTGTCTGAAGGTACCGGAGATGAAATATCTAATTAAAATATGTGTTAGAAGAAGGGTTGATCGAGCAAGAAATGAGAGGGTTTGAGAGAGGCGTGCTAACGAAAAGATTACGGAAGAGAGAGCTGAAATGGTTTGGACATCTACAGAGAATCAGTGAGGGTAGGTTGACAAAGAGGATATACATGTTACAAACGGAATGGACAAAATGGGAGAGTCCAAATTGGAGATGGAAGGATGGAGAGGAACAGGTATCGAGTCTTTGGGCTTGCAAATGCAGGAGGGTGCAAGGCGTGCACGGGACAGAGTTAATTAAAGTGATGTGGTATTCAGGGGCGACGTGATTGTCAATGGACTGAACCAGGGCATGTGAAACATCTGGGGTAAACCATGGAAAGGTCTGTGGGGCCTGGATGTGGATAGGGAGCTGTGGTTTTGGTGCATTACACATGGCAGAGAATGGATTTGAGCGGATTAAGCTATTTCTTCGTCTTTTCCTGGCGGTACCTCGCTGACGTGGGAAATGGCGAGCGAAAAAGCAAGAAGGAAAAATATTAATGATAAAGATAGTAAGGATAATGGTGTCATCAATAATGACAATAATTATTATGAGAATGATAACGAATGATGATGATAATGAATAATGATAATATGATAATAATGATAATGACAATGATAGAAATAAGAACAATGATAGTAATACTTGTACTGTGTATGTGTGTGTGTGTAGAAAGGTTAAACTTTTACCCACCCGGTAATGAGAAGGTCAAAGGTCAATGGTATCAATAAGAACACATGAAGATAAAGGTTGTTGTGGGGAAGAAAATGGTCTTTGGAGGATTCATTCCCAAGGAGCCATTATGGGGTCATTGGTCATATGTCTTTAAAGGAGTCATGTGACACCTGTCACTGAGGTAGGTCACGACTCACCTGTCACTGAGGGAGGTCACGACTCACCTGTCATTAGGGGAGGTCACGACTCACCTGTCACTGAGGTAGGTCACGACTCACCTGTCACTGAGGTAGGTCACGACTCACCTGTCACTGAGGTAGGTCACGACTCACCTGTCACTGAGGGAGGTCACGACTCACCTGTCACTGAGGGAGGTCACGACTCACCTGTCACTGAGGGAGGTCACGACTCACCTGTCACTGAGGGAGGTCACGACTCACCTGTCACTGAGGGAGGTCACGACTCACCTGTCACTGAGGGAGGTCACGACTCACCTGTCACTGAGGTAGGTCACGACTCACCTGTCATTAAGGGAGGTCACGACTCACCTGTCATTAAGGGAGGTCACGACTCACCTGTTATTGCTCTCTCGCCTCACTAGATTCTCGTGGGAAGAATACTACTGAATATATATATATATATATATATATATATATATATATATATATATATATATATATATATATATACCTCCTAAGTATGACACAGAAAACGGGACAATATCCGATGGGGGAGGGGGGAGAGGCGGGTTAGGGTGGGGGGGAAAGGAGAGAGGTGGCCCGTATTGATCCTTGGCCCACCCGGTGGCCCACCGGCCCACTGGCCCGCTGGGCCACCCCCCCCTCGGCCCACCCACCCTTTGTTACCAGCTCAAACACCTGCCTCACTCATTATAAATATGGCCAAAATATATCATCTCAAAATGAATTCCCTAAAGATAATGCAAGGAAAATATAGTGTGCTTTCCCTCCCGGTATAATATATATATATATATATATATATATATATATATATATATATATATATATATATATATATATATATCCCTGAGGCAGATGTATATACAACACGGGTTAGACCCTAGGAAGAGGTGTCCCGGCCCAGTGTTCGAATCCCACGCAACGTGTATACAAACATCTGTCTGTCCAACGACATATTTGTCACATCATCGAAGCCGCGGTGGATGAAGGTCCACGCTCCGACCAGGCTTTGGGGGTACAGGAATAACACTGGAATTTTTCGTACATACTCGCCAGTTCCCGCATTAGCGAGGTAGCGTCAAGAGCAGAAGAACAAGCCTTAAGAGGATATATCCTCACTTGGCCCCTCAGATGAAGAATGGCCCATCCAACCATATGCACATATTCATATTTATTATACTTTGTCGCTGTCTCCCGCGTTAGCGAGATAGCGCAAGGAAACAGACGAAAGGATGGCCAACCCACCCACATGCACATGTATATACATACACGTCCACACGCGCACATATACATACCTATACATCTCAATGTATACATATATATACACACATACATATACATATATACATATGTACATAATTCATACTGTCTGCCCTTATTCATTCCCGTCGCCCTTACACGCACATATACATACATATACAAACATACGCATACATATACACACATGTACGTATTCATACTTGCTTGCTTTCATCCATTCTCGGCGCTACCCCGTTCACAGGAAACAGCATCGCTACCCCTTGCTTCAGCGAGGTAGCGCCAGGAAAACAGACAAAAATGGCCTCATATTTCAAACATACTCGCCATTTCCCGCGTTAGCGAGGTAGCGTTAAGAACAGAGGAATGAGCCTTCGAGGGGAAAATCTTCATCTGGCCCCTTCTCTGTTCCTCCTTTTGTATAAGTATAAAACTGGAGGGGAGGATTTCCCACCCACCGCTCCCATATATATACATACATACATTATATATATATATATATATATATATATATATATATATATATATATATATATATATATATATATACATATATATATATATATATATATATATATACACATATATATATATATATATATATATATATATATATACATATATATATATATATATATATATATATATATATATATATATATATATATATATATATATATATATATAAGGTGAAGTAGCTAATCAATAAGAATTCAGATGATTTCATTTAATGTAATTCTTCTTACATTCAGCACATGTTTTACGGAAGCAATCCACCTCATCAGATGCTAACAATTCAGAAAGTTTTCTCAGATCTCAACACCACCACCAGGACACACATTCCGTCTCTCCTCTGCCATTTTCGACTACACATTGACCTGACCATTAAAGGGAAAGTGGGGAGGGGTGCCATGTGGTTTAGGGTCAGGCCAATGTGTAGCTGAAAATGGCAGAGGAGAGACGGAATGTGTGTCCTGGTGGTGGTGGTGTTGAGATCTGAGAAAACTTTATGAATTATTTGTATGGGGAAATGTGTGGTGGTGGTGATGGTGATTTTAATAACTTTATGGAATGTTTGCATCTGATGAGGCGGATTGTCTCCGTGAAACATGTTTCGAATGTGAAGAAGAATTCCATTTTAGATAGAATTATCTTAACTCCTACCCAATTGCGATTCCAACTTCACAGCTACCATCACGGACTAGTGTGATCAACCTATGTATATATATATATGTATATATATATATATATATATATATATATATATATATATAGAGAGAGAGAGAGAGAGAGAGAGAGAGAGAGAGAGAGAGAGAGAGAGGTCACAGTGGTGCGCGTGATCTAGTATATGCTGATAAACACGAAGAAAATGAAACACGATAAGTTCTCAAGTGCACTTTCGTGTAATGATCACATCGTCAGGGGAGATACAAGAATGAGATATAAGACGTAGGACAGTCGGTTGATATATAAGGAAGAGATATCGCTAATACGCCATTGTTAAACAAGCTTCATACATATGTGTGTGTGTATCAGGCGCTTTCTTTGAGGAATGTGTGTGACCAATACTTCGAGAAATAAAAGGATTTGTATGATTCATTTAAGAATCTAGAGGAAACGAGTGATAGGGTTGATAGAGATGCCTTGAAGTAAGTGCTACGAATTCATAGTGTGGGAGATAGCTATAGGAACAGAGAAAGGGGCCAAGTGAGGATATTCCCTCAATATATATATATATATATATATATATATATATATATATATATATATATATATATATATATATATTATCCCTGGGGATAGGGGAGAAAGAATACTTCCCATGTATTCCCTGCGTGTCGTAGAAGGCGACTAAAAGGGGAGGGAGTGGGGGGCTGGAAATCCTCCCCTCTCAATTTTTTTTAATTTTCCAAAAGAAGGAACAGAGAAGGGGGCCAGGTCAGGATATTCCCTCAATGGCCCAGTCCTCTGTTCTTAACGCTACCTCGCTAACGCGGGAAATGGCGAATAGTTTGAAAAAAAAAAGAATATATATATATATATATATATATATATATATATATATATATATATATATATATATATATATATATATCTTAATCGCTATATGATGCTTGAATTTATTTCAATAGCTGTTATGTAATCATACATCGGACCCATTTTTTTTCTATTCATTCCCATTTCCTCGTTCATGCATACCTCATCATTCACTACATAGAAAAACTCTTCCTTGGTTTATGAACTGGATTCATGTACGTTATGAACCTACACCCATCGCTTCGTTGAGGATCCAGGGAATGGTGGGAGGAGTTCCAGGACTAGCGACGGCCGGGGCGAGCAGTGGGAAGGATTACAAGGCAGTGCACTGGAAGGACAGATATGGGAGACCTGGAAGTCCATGACGAGGTTACGTGCTGAAGGACAGTACATTGGAGTGCACTGGAAGAATGGATAACAGGATACCTGAAAGTCTATGACGAGGTTACGTGCTGGAGGACAGTACATTTGAGGTACACTGGAAGTACAGATATAGAGAGAGCTGGTCAATGATAAGGTGATCTTCAGATATGATTTCTAATTTGTTGTAGAAACAGGAGAGTAAAAGAACAATTTTTGTAATGAAAAATGAATGATGGTGATGATGGAAGGTCTGAGAAAGATGGGGACCGTAGCATAGAAAGGCAACGTGAAGAACAATGGATCATTGTCAAAGAAAGGTTTGTGACACAGAAAAAGGGCAATGTAGGTACTACATCCTCTAAGATATGGACCTTTGTATAAATCTGTGACAAAGAATGATATCTAAGAAAATGGAGGCTGTCACTATGAGTTGGAAAATATAATAACGAGACCATTAACAAAGAAATAAGGAAGGCAAAAGCAGCACTTGTTAGAAAGACAAGGGATTGTCATGAAGGAAGAATTGTGACAGAGGATAGCGAGGCCATGACATAGAGAGGACAATGGACAAAGATAGAACCTTCGGCAGAGGAAGGGTCTTCGAGAACAAGAGGCGTCTCGATAAAGAGGGAGGTCTTCGACAA
>NC_092243.1:75432718-75475218 GCF_036320965.1 Panulirus ornatus | reverse complement strand
AACGGACGTCCCCCTTTCCCATCCAACAACGGTCTGCTGCAGCCACAAATGTGTTCCATCCACTTTCTGCCCGTCTATGCCACGATCACGGACGTTCCCTGTCCATTAACTACCCGTTTGTAACAGCCACGGACGGCTCATTTTCACTTACCATCCGTTTGCTGCAACCACGGACGTGTCTCATCTACTGTCACTCAGTCTGCCACAACCACGGACGAGCCCTGTCTATTGTCAACCCTTCTGCTACAACCATGGACGAGCCCTGTCCATTGTCAACCCGTCTGCTACAAACACGGACGTGCCCCATCTATTGTCAACCCGTCTGCCACAACCACGGACGAGCCCTGGTCTACTGTCAGCCCGTTTACTACAACCACGGACGTGTCCTGTCTATTCTCTACCCGTCTGCTTCGACACGCACCATATGGTTCCTGTCCCATTCCCCCTTATCTGTCCCTCTGTAGAGTTCGGAGGTCTGAGATATATAGAGCTGACTCAACGACAGAGAGAGAGAGAGAAAAAGGGTTTAGGGGTAAAGTTTAGATATATGATTCTTATCTTAAGTGGCCACTCTCTCTCTCTCTCTCTCTCTCTCTCTCTCTCTCTCTCTCTCTCTCTCTCTCTCTCTCTCTCTCTCTCTGGGAGGGAGGAAAAGATAGAGAAGAGAGTGTGCTACATTCAAAGAGAGAGAGAGAGAGAAAGAGTTACATAGATGTTTGTATAACTATCTATCTATCTATCTCTCCTTAACCGTCCAATTTTAATATTTATATCTTTTCTTCTCCCCTCTGTCCGTCTGTTTCCCCTTATATTCTGTGTCTCCCTCGTAACCCTTCTGTCCCCTTAATCTGTCTCTCTCACAACCCTTCTGTCCTCCCTCACAACCCGTGTGTTCCCCTCACAACCCGTTTGTCCTCCTCATAACTCGTTGGTTCTCCACATAACTCGTGTCCCCCCCCCCCTCACCTCACAACCCGTCTGTCGCCCTTAAAACCCATGTGTCCTCCTCAAAACCAATCTGCCCCTCTCACAACTCACTTGTCCTCCTCACCACCGATTCATCACCCTCACAACCGATCTGCCCTTCCTCATAACCCGTTTACTCCTCTCACAACTCGCCTGTCTTTCCGCCTCGTCACCTCTCAAGTCGTCTGTCCCTCTCAAGGAAGAAACCACTCGCCTCTCTCACAACATCACTCTCACACCCTCTCCCTGCTTGCTCCTAGGGAGACACAACTCTCCCAACGAAACACCTCTCCCCGCCTGCCCATGTCTATGTCCCGTCCCTCCCTCTACGCGTCTTCATCTCCACTATTATTCCACATTTACCTCCGTCCTCCTCCTTCATTGTGTGTTCCATCATTTGTGTTAGTCTAGGTCCCAGCGTCTCTCTCTCTCTCTCTCTCTCTCTCTCTCTCTCTCTCTCTCTCTCTCTCTCTCTCTCTCTCTCTCTCGCCCGAAGGCTGTGAGTGAGGGGGGGGGGGGATTCCCGCTCTCTTCCTCTCTCTCTACCACGGGAGAGCTGCAATTCATTTCTGTCTCATTCTTTCTCTTTCTCTCTAAACAAGAGTCTGATTTGTCTGTCTCTCTGTCTGTCTGTCTGTTTTACTGTTCTCTCTCTCTCTCTCTCTCTCTCTCTCTCTCTCTCTCTCTCTCTCTCTCTCTCTCTCTCTCCCCATTTCTTTCTCTTTGTGCACTTCCACCCTTTCTCTATATTCATCTTTTTTCTGTACTTCCGCTCCCGCTTTCTGAGATGCTGAGATGAGAAGAGGAGAAACAGAGAGAGAGAGAGAGAGAGAGAGAGAGAGAGAGAGAGAGTTACACATGCACAGACCAAATGTCCAAGTGAGGTGGTCCGGTTTCAACATGACTGAAGACAGCAAAGCTCTAATGTCTCAAGGAAATTATGACAAGAAAGTCAGACGGTAGAATGAACGTGGATATGCCATGCATCCCATTACCAAAGACATGCATCCCCCGTCACTATTTGTAATATAGATAGTAGTCAGGATAAAGTGTAAGCTCCAGCCTCGCGATATACCATGTCTATACACCTCCTTATGCGGAGGGTTTAGGCAATGATTCTTCCGTGTTCCCTTGAAGCAGACGACATGAGTTCATCAACGTTGGTATGTTACCACTACGTGGTCAAGGCTATATCCGTGGCTGTGGTGGTGTGGTACTTACTACGTTATACTGATGAAAAGAAGCAATCATTGCTGGAGAGAGAGTGAATGAACAGGTGATGATCAATCCTAATTTTGAAGATATGAACAGTGTTGCCGTAAATATGTTCTGGGAGCTTATTCCACACTAGTCAATAATGTCGTTGGTAGAGAGATGTTTCGTGCAATCCAAAATGAAATCGGTGATCTCCAAGTTTTAGTCCATTTACTTTCGTTGGTAGTACTGGTGCGACCATGAAAATATTTCCAATATCGACGTTGTTGAATCCTTGAAGTATTTCATAACGTTCCTTAATCTGCCTCGGAGCCTACCTACTCTTGCATAAAAAGAACAAATTCGGATCTCGTAACCTGTTTTCATATGGTTCATTACACGAGGAAGGAATAAGTTTAGTTGCTCCTTGCTGGTTCACTTTATATTCGACGTGGGATGTAAGTAGACTTGGGTAGAGTAGTGCTATCACATCCTTGCTTTTGTATGTAAAGGTTCTGTTTACATATCCCAAAATCCTATCAACTATCTTGGCAGCTTCGTCACAATGGTGGGAGACTAGTAGATCTCTCACACTAGGGGTGTCCTTTATCGTGTAACCCATCAGTTCATAATCAGATTTTCTTGAAGTTCCCTATTTGCAACAGCTGACACTTACCGACGTTAAATGGCCAATGGCCACTTGCTAAACCATTTAGTTATTTCATCAAGATCCTCCTTCGATCTTAGTCTATCTTCTTCAGTTAATGTGGCCTTCCCGATCTCTGAATCGTCAGCAGATCTGGACACTAAGTTACCCAGTCTTAGATCCATATTGTTAATATGAGTGAAGAAAAGTGTAGGACTCAGGACGGACCCCTGGAGGACTCCAGGTAACCAAGGTGATGATGACTCACCCTTCATCAAGACTCTCTGCAATTCATCTCTTAACCAAACTACCATCATTTCCTAGTCAGTCTAAGCTCTAACTTTATGGCTCGATTTTGCATAGAGAAATTAGTCGAATGCTTCTTTTAATGTCCAGATATATAATATCTATCCATTGCAGAAGGTTTGCAAGACATGATGTGTGTGCCTTCTGAAACCCATGCTGTGTATTAATAATCAGTCTGTAGTCGTCTTCCCGGTAGGCCATGATCTCATCAGTAATATTCGAATCCATAAGTTTACATGTAACTGATGTGATGCTCATAGGACGGTGATCTGCCCAGCGGCATTTCACGGTTTCCCTTTCTTGAATATAGGAGTGACGTCTGCCAGTCCTCCAGTCCTGTGGTGCTATTCCATCCTGAAGAGATTTGTTAGAAATATAAGTCACCGGTTTGTCATTTCATGTTTGACGTCTATCATCACCCGTGGATAAAGATGATCAGGACCTGGGCTTTTTATGGCACTTCAACTTACCATATCTGCGTCAGTACTGGTTCCACAGTGAGGGTAAATACTGGTATCGTGTGAGAACTATTGATCACTGTCTCAAAAATTCGTATCGTCGTTTTCTCGTGTAAAAACAAACCTAAGAAAGGAAAAACAAAAGAAGCTTGTTCAGGGTTGTGGCTAGGCTTTCATTATCCACTCTATGTTCCCTATCCTCGTTTACGAAGGGTCATATATCACTCCTTCCATATATATATTTCTTGTTATTGATATATCTATAATATCCCTTGTTATTGCTATATCTATAACATCTCTTGTCACTGATATATCTATAATATCTCTCAGGAACTCTGGTGGTTTCTCTTGCAATCCTCGCTTCATCCTCTCCCTCTTGGCTTGCTTGATAAGTCTTTTACCTTCCTCCTAACAATGTCATATTGCTTGGCAAGATGTAGGTCATTGTCCGATTTGTTAAACTTGTAGAGTCTGAATCTTGTAGCTCTTGCAACATCCGAGGACCACCACTGAGGCCTGTTGCCTATCCTATTGTGTCTGTCTTGCGTAGGAACGACAGTGTCTTTGTTAGTGTATAAACTGACGCTTTAAATAAAAAAAACACGTCCATGATTCCTCTGGACGCGAACCTAGAAGGACTTAGCTTTCTGTTTTCAGCGTGTCAAGCAACTCGTTTTAAAAGTTAGGGGGTAATTATAATACGGACAAGGTTGTTAAGCTGTTTCACTCTCTTACACTTGAACTAGTTAGCCAGTTGATTTCTGCATGATTACAATCCCCCTAGAGTGATCGAATCTCTCCGTCTTTTCATTACTCGTTCCAAACTGTCGTAGAGGACAAGGTCATTGCCTGCTGGGTGGCAGCGTTGATGTGAAAAATTTGGGTAAACCTGCGAGGTAATTTGACCGCGCAAGTGTTCCCCAGCAGTAGATGTTGTGGTCTGAATTTCAATGAGCATCAGGTATACGATTTTACGTGCAGTGCAGTCCTCCCCCTCTCCTCGACCGTCTCTCTCTCCCTCACAAATAAATCATAGTCTGGCAAACTGTATTGGCTAATCAGATTGTCGTCTTTCCCTTTTTAGAAACTTTTCTATTCATCCAATAATTATAGCAATGTGTTCTTTACCAGGCAATACAATGCAGCTATTCTGCTTCGGATTTAATCTCGAATTCACGTTAAGTCTACTGAATCTCTTCGCGTGATTTCCGTACGAAATTGATGGTATAGCTTGACGAGCAGATGTCCTAGACCAAGGCGTGACGCATCCCCGACACCCGACCCCAAGTCACTGATGTCTGAGGAAATAAACTCATACGATATCAAAGTGACGGTAGAGAGATAAACACACAAACACACACACACACACACACACACACACACGCATATATACCTTGGCATGTTGTATAGGAGGGTACTGGTTGAGAGGGTGAAGGGATGCACAGAGCATCAGACTGGGGAAGAGCAATGTGGTTTCAGGAGTGGAAGACGATGTGTGGATCAGGTGTATGCTTTGAAGAATGTGTTGGAAATACTGAGAGAAACAGATGGATTTGCATGTGGCATTTATGTCTTGGAGAAAGCATATTATAGGGATGATAGAAATGCCTTTGGAAAAGACTTAGGATTAGGTGGCTAGTGGGGGGGGGGAAAGCTTTAAGTAGCAGTGATAAGTTTTTATCTAAGGTGTAAGGCATAAGTACGAGGAGGAAAAGAGTGAAAGGTTCCCAGTGAATGTTGGTCTGCTGCAGGGGTGTGCGATGTCACCATGGTTGTTCAGTTCATTTATGGATGGGGTGGTGAGAGAGGTCAATGCTGGAGTTTTGGAAAGAATGGCGAGAATGCAGACTGCAGTGGGATGAGAGGGCCTGGGAAGCGAGTCAATGTTGTTCGCCGATGATACATCACTGGTGGCTGATTCAAGTGAGAAACTGTAAAAGTTGATGACTGAGTTGGGAAGAGTGCGAGAAAAGAGGAAGATGAGAGTAAATATGAATACAAGCAAGGTTATCAGGTTTAGCAGGGTTGAGGGTCAGGGTAGGTGGTGATGTGAGTTTGCATGGAAAAATCCTGAAAGATGTCAAGTGATTATAGATACCTAGGAGTAGACATGTCAACGAAGCGGAAATGAGTCATAGGGCGAGTGAGGAGGCGTAGGTTCTGGGAGCGCTGAAGAATGTGTGGAAAGAGAACTTTTTCTAAGAGAGCAAAACTGGGTATGTTTGAAGGAATAGTAATCCTAACAATATCAAATGTACGCGAGATATGGGTTATAGATAAGGCTGTGTGGAGTAATGTTTGAGGAAAAAACGCGATGTTAGGTGGTTTGATGGAGGAAGTAATGAAAGGTTGTGAGAAATGTGTGATAATAAAACGAGCGTGGTTGACAGAGCAGAAATGGTTCGGACATATGGAGAGAATGAGTGAAGAAAGGTTGACAAATAGAATATATGTATCAGAAGTGAAGAGAACAAAGAGAAAGAAGAGATGCAAGGATGGAGTGAAAAAGATTTAAGAGCGATTGGGGCCTGATAGTGCAGGAGGGTGAAGTGCGCTGCAGGAGATAGAGTGATCTGAAACGATGTGGTATGCTGGGGTCGACATACTGTCAATGGACTGAACCAGGGCATGTAAAATGTCCGGGGTAAACCATGGAAGGGTCTGTGGGGCCTGGATGTGGATAGGGAGTTGTGGTTTCGGTGCATTACACATGACAGCTAGAGACCGAGTGTGAACGAATGTGGCCTTTTTTGTCTTCTGGCGCTACCTCGCTGACGCAAGGGGTGGCGATGCTGTTTCCTTTGAGGCGGGGTGGCGCCGGAGATGGATGAAGGAAAGCAGGTATGAATATATGCATGTGTATATATGTATATGGCTATGTATCTATGCATATGTATGTTATGTATATGTATACATGTGCGTATACGAGCGAATGTGTCTTTCTTCGTCTGTTTGTTGGCGCTACCTTGCTGACGCGGGAAACGGCGATCAAGTATATGAAATTATATATATATATATATATATATATATATATATATATATATATATATATATATATATATATATATATAAATTCAAAGAAAGAAAAGAATAATAGAATAACAACAGAACGAAAAACACATCGGCACCAGGGGTAGAGATTGGACAGGTGTTAGCAACAGCATCTCTTTTTTCTGTCCAAGAGGAACACAAACACAGAGGAGCCCAGCCAGTGTCAACAAGGATGGAATATGTATGTCGTGTTGGCTCAAGAGGACATCGTCACAGCTGCTTCTCGTCGTACGTCGGGCGTCGCTAGGTTCCCTAGTGCTGTGTACGGCAGCAGGGGGTTGCCTCCTGTCACTACAGAGAACGGGATGTCTGGATAGATAGGCCCGTCGCCTGGGGTTCCCTCCTGTCACTACAGAGAACGGGACGTCTGGACACAAGGGTCCGTCATATGGGGTTCCTTACCCCCCCCCCCCCCCGTCATTATAGAAAACGGGATGAACACAAGGGCCCAGCCCAGGTACAGACTTGACCAATCTAATAAAGGAGAAAGAGGAAACCAAATCGAAGATGGAAGTATGGAATGAAAAAGATTCTGAGCGATCGGGGCCTGGTCGTGCAGGAGGTTGAAAAGCGCTGCAGGAGATAGAATGAATTGGAACGATGTGGTATACTAGGGTCGACGTGCTGTCAGTGGACTGAACCAGGACAGGTGAAGCGTCAGGGGTAAACCATGGAAAGGTCTGTGGGGCCTGGATGTGGACAACCCATACCTATAATACAGTCACTACGCCCCACTGCTAAAGGGGGGGGGGGGTTCCCATTTTCCCCCAGAGGGGATAATTTTTCGAGCCGAATTGTATTCGATTTATTACGTCAGCCTTTATATGTTATATACGCTGAGGTGAGACTTGCATTACTTACTGTTACACGGTTGATACATGATCTGATATGCTTCCTTTTAACGCCTCTCTAATATCCGTCTTTCACTGCCTTTTTTCCCTACAAATATTATTTCTTCTCTTCATTCTCTTTTCTCACTTTCTTTTGGTCTAGCTATATCAGTCTCTCAGTCTCTCTCTCTCTCTCGCTCTATCTATCTATCTATCTCTCTTCACGCGTCCATCACCTACCTAACACACGTCCTATTCATTTTCATGGATAACTCTGACGCATTGTTCATTTTCATGGATAACTCTGACGCATTGTTCATTTTCATGGATAACTCTGACGCAGTGTTCATTTTCATGGATAACTCTGACGCATTGTTCATTTTCATGGATAACTCTGACGCATTGTTCATTTTCATGGATAACTCTGACGCATTGTTCATTTTCATGGATAACTCTGACGCATTGTTCATTTTCATGGATAACTCTGACGCATTGTTCATTTTCATGGATAACTCTGACGCAGTGTTCATTTTCATGGATAACTCTGACGCATTGTTCATTTTCATGGATAACTCTGACGCAGTGTTCATTTCGCAGAAAGTGGGAACTTCATTCTAGACGAACTCATTTTCTCCGATTCATTACCATGTTCTTTGAAAACCTGTAGCTGGGAAGATACTCTTTTTGTTACGTCTAAGATATGATTTATGCACTATGTCAGTATCTATCTTGTGTCTGGAATTACCTTCGACGAACGGAGTCTTTCTTATAGGTAAAAGAAATATACTTTTCTTCCCTGATTTACATCCATAAAAGAGAAAGAAAATCGAGACAAATGTTTGGAAAAATATTGTCATGATTATGTCACAATTTGTTTTCAAGATTACGGCAAAGAAAAAATAAAAGTTTTATTTTGAAAAGGAATAGAACAGATTTTCATTTAAACAACTTCTGAAATACATATGGAAATCAGATCCCGACTGCATGAATATGTATCATGAGAACTCATGGACGCACGTGTTTCCCAGGTATAAAAAAGCTTAGGTATGCAGTTAGACGTAACACATTACTGTTAGGAAGAACCGCGCTGGAAGAGGAGTATATATATGATATGATTGGTGGATCTGAATCTTGGTTACATGTCCTCCATGAGTACGCAATCCTAGGCTGTTACACGCGATTCAACACTGACCTGGGGTATAAAATAGGCGGTGGTGTCTTGCTCTTCGTAAAAGCCCATCTCAATTCAAAGTTGAAAAATGTTGCGGCTGTTAATGATACCGAATCTTATCTTTGCAGAAAATAATAGCACTATACGAATGCACAGACACCAGAGGTAGACAAACACTATTTGGTCCGTTAACGGAAATATATGACGAAGACAATTCGACAGCATGGGGAGAATTTCGTATCTTATCGGTATCAAAATGGGGAGAATCTCCTCCCAATAACTTTGAGCTTGGGTTCTACTTAACATAACAGTGCCCCAATTCATTGAGAAACCTACCATACGACGCGACCATATACGCAGTACTTCCTACTGATGATGTCGAAGTTGGAGGACAGTTTTGTATCAGTGACCACCGACATATAACTTCTGAGACGACCTTAACACTTGACTGTAATGATGATCTATGTGAAAGTCTCGAGAAATATTACGTTTCTGATGAGCAAAATCTCCAGCTTTCCCTTACAGCTCTTCACGAGCAAATCTGGACGGACCTCGTCGATGAAAATGACAAGACGATAGCTTCAAAAAGCTTTAGTAAAACTTTCAAAGCAGGAGAGGGAACATAAGTGTAGGAGACGGGCAAATTCCAAAGTATGCCAAAATTATGAGAACATTGAAATGAATCGGTGTCTGTTGTCTCAGAATGTAGCATATACGTAAACCCAAAGATAATATTAGCATTACCATTGACATTAACACGATAGAGCAAAAAATGTAAATTTGTGTAGGAAAACTAAGAGACTTGTAGGTCAAATATGAACCTCAGAATGAAACGTATATCACATTCAATAGGAAAGGAAACAGTGAGGAGATTTACAGTAATGTTAGAAGCAAGAATCGACCAATTACGGAAATCGGTGATGAAGTTCAAGAAAAAGTCATGGCAAAGATCTTGAACGTGTCTGCATTTGCATCTATAAATTCACGTCCCGAATCCAATTCTATTGCTGAGAGGCACACATTCTGCAACATACTGCCAAAATAAGTTGAAGATGTTCTATCAGTGATATACGGAATATTTGGCAATAGAAAGGCAGGTCCAGAGAAGTTTTATCGGAATACAATAAAGAAAAACATAGAAATGAAATAGTTTATCTGCAGACCTTCCTTCCTGTAAGGTCAACCTGTTGCGGGAGGCGGTGAAAAAAACAAAAGAACACATTTCCTGGATTCATAAGCAGGGGCTTTGGAAATTAAGTCTGGTTTGTCCCTCATCTTGAATACTGTGTTGTCCCCCATCTTGAATACTGTGTTCAGTTTGGGTCACCTGATTGAAAATATAGACATAGATAGATAGAACGAAGAGAGAATACTACAGCAGCAAGTAGGTCTTGAAAGACAATCTTGACAATTCCGTTTTTTTTTTTTTTTCTTTGCTTCAAGACCACGATGGACATTATGAGCGCCTCCCCAGCTCAGCCATCCTCCAAGAGAAGAAGAAAAAAAAAAAAAAACTTTTGGGTGTAGTAACACTTTTTACGTCACCGACTGTAACACTTTTCATCCCCCCCTCCCCACCCCCTCTCCGCCACACGAATCCCCCAGTGTCTGATCTCTTCCACAGTCGTAAACAGCTTCCGAAAAGGACCCATTCATTGATCTGTTGCTGTCTGAATTATTGGCTCCGCTGACGTCATCAGAGAGAGAGAAATAGAGAGCGACAGGAGAGAGAGAGAGAGAGAGAGAGAGAGAGAGAGAGAGAGAGAGAGAGAGAGAGAGAGAGAGGCCTCGTAAAGACAGTAGCTCTATACATCTCCTGGACGCGTCCACCATCAATATCAATTCCTCTCTCGTTCCCCGCGATGCGGGGCGGCCCGGTGCTGGGGAAGGCTGCTCCCTTGGAAGCCACTCCCCTGTAATTAGCTGCGATGTACGACCCTATCAAATCATTAATGACAAAGGAAAAAAAAATAGATGAGAATAAGTGGTAACATTTCTTCCTGATGGTTGAAACTTATGAACAGAGAAATTTCTAATTTTTTTTTTTTTAAGAAATTCTCTTTATGGAATAAGACGAGAAAATATTCCCAGTTCACATTTTCTGATGAGCCGATATAAAATGGTGTAAGTGAGGTGTGTTGTGTATGTTGATTATATATCTCTTCATACTACCACCACACTACCATCATACTACCACCACACTACCATCATACTACCACCACACTACCATCATACTGCCACCACAATACCACCACACTACCACTACCACACAACTACCAAACTAATACCGCACAGCCACCTTACAAGAACCCCTTAATCACCACCCCACCACCCTCCTCACACGCTACACCAAGCAACCCTTCCCCTCACAAGAAGGTCGAACCGTGGCCTCCTCCGATGTTTGCAGACGGGTAACCTAGTGACCAGGGCGGGGGGGATAGAGCGGCTGTTTGCTCGACCACACCGTGATTGTTTGGCCATTAATTGTTTGTTGGTCCGGCCCTCTAGTGGCAACACCCATGGAACCCTCTGCTGAGTATATTTGTTCGAAGTCACTGGGGAAGCTGGTGATCATCCACACACACACACACCACCCGACCACGGGAGCGGGTAGGAGAGGGTGAAGATGTGTTATGCGAGGAGAGGAAGGGGAGGGTGGGTGAAGATGTGTTATGGGGGGAGAGGAAGGGGAGGGTGGGTGAAGATGTGTTATGGGGGGAGAGGAAGGGGAGGGTGGGTGAAGATGTGTTATGGGGGGAGGAGAAGGGGGGGAAGAGAAGAAATGGGAGGAGGGTGCACTTAGTGTGTCAGATGAGTGCGTAAAGGATCTGTGTACACATAAGGTATACACATAAGGTGTACACATAGCGTCTGTTTGCGCGTTCTACCATGCCCCAGTTATGCGACAGTGAGACAAATGTCACAGTGTGTGACCCGTGATGTGAGGGTGCCACACCCCCACAAACACATCACTGGGATGTACTGGGTGAGGCTCACATCAGAGCCAGACCCGTGATGTGAGGGTGCCACATCCCCCGGGACCACATCATCACAGGGATGTGCTGGGGGAGGGGGGGAAGGGGGTGGAAAGAATCACATCACAGCCTGATCCACAGTCACACGAAAGATACACGAAAGACTTAAATCATTTTGAATCGAGAAGCAATATTGGCCTCTTTGTTATTGGTTCAGAATGGCTACTTTACCTGCCGACGTAATCAGAGGTGGATATTGAAGAAGGGGCGGGGGGGGGGGGGAGGATATGGGTGAGAGAGTGTGGGGTGGGAGGAAGGGAAGTTACATGTGACACATCTGTGCGAGTCTTGAGTGTGGAGCATCACAGATGGTCTTCATATGAACCTACCTTTATGTGAGGATATAGGAAACGCTTATGAGAAAAGAAATGGCTTATATGTATATATATATATATATATATATATATATATATATATATATATATATATATATATATATATTTTCTCATATTAGCTATAGTGCGGATTGTTTTCATACGATAACTCTGAAGCTATTAAAGTAGATTTAGGCTTCAATTAATGTATAAGTGATATAGTCTAAGATTTTCTTGGAAATCTGTTGCATTTTATGTCTTAGATCAAAGAAAGGCACACTGATGTGCCATACGGGGGGCACCTTATTGCCGTCAGGTCTATACGAGCTCCATCATCTTAAGGAACACAAATATAGACGACTTATTGGCACGTCTTCAATTTTCTCTTTCACCAACAGATGGCTCTGACTCAGTACGAAGCCTGAAATGGGAGACACCTGTTGGCTGATGACCTAACTAGAGGTTAAAGATATTCACACCCGTCCTTTGTTATATGTATATATATGTGTGTGCGTGTGTCTGTGTATGTATGTGTGGGTGCGTGTGTGGGTGGGTGTGTGGGTGGGTGTGTGGGTGGGTCAGGAACAAGTCAATCCTCTGACATTAACTTCTGTACATCGTCTACAGGATTGAGAATAAGAATGCGTGACAGTAATGAAAAAAAAAAATCACATACACGGACATAAAGGAAAACTAGTAACTGACATATTTGGATGTGACTGTGTGAGATGGGCGGTGGCAGGTGGCGGGATGTCTGATCATTTCTTGGCGGAGGCGAGGGTGAAGGTTTGTCGTGGCTTTGGGACTAGAGAGGAAATGGCTGGGAGGAAGGTAGTGGGGTTGAGTGAACTTGGCAAAGAGGCCTGAGTGCAGAGATACGAGAAGAGAGAGAGAGATGAACGAAGCGTGGGTCTGCGTCAAGGGTGTGTGGTGTCACCATGGCAGTTTAATCACTTCGTCAACGGGATAGTGAGAGAAGGTCGAGTCTACAGGTATGCTCCGAGCGAAGGGGCCTGTGAGGCGAGTCAGTTGCTGTTTGCAGATGACGCGGCTCTCATAGCAGACTCGAGAGAATCTTCAGAAACTGGTGTCCCAGTTTGAGAGAGTATGATAAAGGAAGAAGTTGAGATTTAAAGTGAATAGTAAGAGTAAAGTAACGAGAGGTGGCAAAGGGCGAGACAGAATGGGTTGAGTGGTTATGCAGTGGGAGGACCTGAAGGATGTGGAGTGCTTTAAGTACATAGGGGTGGACGTGAAAGCAGTTGGAACTATGGCAGAAGCAAGTCATAGGGTAGAAAACGGAACAAAGTGCATTTGAGGAGTGTGTGGAAGGAGAGGCCAGTGTCTGTTGGTGCAAAGATGAGTGTACAGTAGTCCCGATAGTGTTGTATAGACACGAGTCTTGGGCCCCAGGTGCAAAAGAATGGAAGACGGTGGACCTACTGGAAATGAAATGCCTGAGGACAATATGTGGTGCGAGTCGGGTGAATCCTACAGAGGATGACGGTATAAGAGCGGGGTGTACTTGTAATACTCAATGTGACAGAGATGTGACCATTTTGGTTGAAATGGTTTGGACTGATGGAGAGGATGAGTGAAGGAGAACTGACAGTAAGGATGTACCTGGCAGAAATGGAAGAATCAAAATGGTGGGAAAGATCAGGAGCTGGATGGACGGAGTGAAACAGGCTTTGAGATGCCGAGGTCTATACATTCAGGAGGGTGAGAGGTGAGCATGGGATAAAACAAATTGGAACGATGTAGTATATGGAGGAGGATGGGGAGAGGTAGGTGACGAGTGCTCTCAATAAGCTGAACCAGCACATATGAAGCAGTCAGGAGAAAACACAAAAATGATATCTGGGGGGGGGGGTTTAAGTGATGGATGTTGGGCTTTTGTTTCGATGCATAAAACTTGACGGGAAGAAAACGGTCGAGTGCAAATTAGGTCGTGGTTTCCCCTTTTTGTATGGCAACGTCGCTTTACCGAAAAATGGGGACCAAGTACGAAGAATATAGAGCAGTACAGGTCTATACAAACTGGATGGCTTTGGCGTCGGCAAAATTTGTAAACAGTTCTCTTTCCTGTCCACATAATAAAATATAACAGTCATGATGCCAGACCCGAACACCACCATCCAGTAACGCTTGTTTACCAATAGCATCTTAGCTACGTCTTTTTCTTGTATATCAACTAACTGTTCTACGTCTTCAATCACAATCTTGTATCTCCCCTGACGATGTGATCATCACACGAAAGTGCACCTGGGAACTTACCATGTTTCATTTTCCTCGTGGTCATCAGCAAATTTCAGCATATGCATACACACATACACATATAAATATATATATATATATATATATATATATATATATATATATATATATATCATACATATGTACATATTTCCGCTTGCTCGCCTTCATCCATTTCCGAGGCCACCTCACCCAACTGGGTCAGCGCCAGGAAACAAAAGAAGAAAGGCCACATTCTCCAGCTGTCATGTGTAATATCATTATATATATATATATATATATATATATATATATATATATATATATATATATATATATATATATATATATATATACACATATATACAACAGCTGGTATCATGAAATGGCATAAATAATCACGGGACAGATTGTAACATTCGAGCTACGGGATCATATAGAGATTATCCTTATAGGAAGCTTTGAAGCCATTTGGCAACATTATCTCGTCCACAAAAAAAAAAAAAGAAAATAGAAATAAAAGCATACAAAGAACTGAATCCCATAAATCTAAATTGGATACCAGTTGGCCATCTCTCGGTGTTACCAACTTTCTAACAGGATGAAATTTCCAAGCCAAACCTGAGTCATCTCATTTCTTAATCTGGCTTTTCAGCCGTACATATATATATATATATATATATATATATATATATATATATATATATATATATATATATATATACATATATATATATATATATATATATATATATATATATATATATATATATTCATGTTGAAGGTTCCAGTCAGACAAAACTCCATATCAAAGCCAGTCCTTAACTGAAATAAAAAGATAATCTTGAAAGGGAAAAAGAAAAGACAAGGGAAAGCATTTGTGTGTTTTTGGAGAAAGTAAAAAACACGTCTTTTAAGGTGTGTCAGGTCATAGTTATTGGGAAAGACATGAGAAGGTAGAGAGTTCCAAAGCTTCGACGTGTAGGGAAAGAAGCAGATGTCAAAACGGCCCATTCTCAAGTTGCCGATGGCCACACCAGTAATCCCGAGTATTGCGTGGTCTAGCTGGTGGTGGGGGGCACACAGGCAGCCAACTCTCGGGAGCAAAATCCAAAGTAATACCTACAGAAGAGGGAAAGTGAACCAACATTGCGGCGTAGAGCAAAAGGGTCAAGTTCTGAAGTCAGCCTGGGGCAGTTTTAAGGTGGACCGCTTTCGATTCAACTCTGTCAAGTAAGGACGCAGAGCTAGAACCACCCCAGATGTGAGAGCAGTACTCCAGACAAGGACGGATCAATCCCTTGTATAAACGGTGCAATTGTTCAGAAGAAAAGAAGTTGCGACATCTAAACGAGACACCGAGTTTCTTAGAGGGGTTTCCAAGGCAGAGTGGATGTTGCAGTAATACCAAGAATGTTTAGCGAGTCAGGAGGAGGAATTGGAGAACCGTCAAAAGAAAGATGAGAGTTTCATATATATATATATATATATATATATATATATATATATATATATATATATATATATATATATATATATAAGGTTTATTTTATGTTTCCAAATGTTTGCTCTTCCTATGTGTGCAAGATGGAGGGAGAACTGCCCGGGCCAGGTTAAGAAATGACTCAATGGTCGTTAAGTCAAGTATAAAGTCCTTCTCTGCGACACGGAATTATAGTGCCAAAGGATGGCGCGGCAACCCAAACCGGAAATAAGGTCATTGTGAGTGCGAGAATTGACTTCCAAGATATATTTCGCACTCTTCCTCCACTCACAACATACTTTAAGGAGCGAGCCAGTGGAGGAGGAGGTTCATGATTTAACACACTCTTGGGTCGACCAGAGAGAGTGAGAGAGAGACTTTATACACTCTCATGGATCGAGACAGTGTGAAAGTGACTTCACACACACTCATAGATCGAGATACAGTGTGTGAAAGTGACTTCACACACTCATGGATCATTGATACAGTGTGTGAACACTGCAGTGGTCCAACACAACACTACAGCAGCTCCACACAACACTACAGTACCCTAGCAAATGACTACAGTAGTGTAAGACAACATTACAGTGGCTCCATACAACACTGCAGCATTTCATCACAACACTACGGTAGCCCCACACAACACTATGGTAGCCCCACACAACACTATGGTAGCCCCACACAACACTACGGTAGCCCCACACAACACTACGGTAGCCCCATACAACACTACAGGACCCCCATGCAATACTAGAATACCTTAACACAGCACTATAGTAACCCGACGCCACAATAAGGTAAACCCCTACGCAACACTACAGTGCCCCCACGCAACATTACAGTACCCCCACGCAACACCACAGTACCCCCACGGAACACCACAGTACCCCCACGCAACACTACAATGACCCTGTACAACACTAAACCAGCCCCGTACATGATCACATGGTACCGCCCGCTACCTAAATCTGCTATCCAGTGCGCCTGTATGCGGCCAGCATGCCCCCCCCCCCCCCCCCCCCCCCCGTTGAGCATCATGTGGTCCACGCCAGTCCTGGGAACACTTCAACATTCATCCCACATAAAAAGCAATTCTTCTACTGTGAGGCGAGGGAAGAAAATGCTTTGAAATATGACCAACAATAACGAGGGGTCGAAGCCATTTCGTGTGAGGTATATATATATATATATATATATATATATATATATATATATATATATATATATATATATATATATATATATTGCAGGAGGTCGCAGTGGTGCGCGTGATTTAGTATATGCTGAAAAAAAAGAAAAAGAAAAACCAGTCAAATGAAACGATAAGTTCACAAGTGCATTTTTGTGTAATGATCACATCCTCGGGGGAGATACAAGAATGAGATATAAGACGTACAACATCTAGTTGATATATATACACCACTGGTCAGATTCATGCCCTCGACAGGGAACCTGGCTACCTCAGCCACACGGAGGTAGCCAGGTACAGACAGGAGAGTCCTCGTGTGTATTTACCTGTAGTGATCCAGCCAACCTCACCACGACGGACGTGAAATAGACCCCTGTCTATCGCCGGGGAGGGGGGGGGGGGTGCCCATGGTGTGAGAAACGCCACATCAAAGAATAACAGTCAGTTTTGTGTGTGTGTATGTTGCTCTCTCTCTCTCTCTCTCTCTCTCTCTCTCTCTCTCTCTCTCTCTCTCTCTCTCTCTCTCTCTCTCGACCAGCGTCACGCGCCTCCACCTGGGCCGAGTGTTGCAGTCATGATCCTGCAGCTGGTGCACCTGATCACCAGCAGCTCCCACGGTGCACTACCGGACGCTGGCTCTCTCTCTCTCTCTCTCTCTCTCTCTCTCTCTCTCTCTCTCTCTCTCTCTCTCTCTCTCTCTCTCTCTCTCTCATATATCTAAACAAGCATATCACACACACACACAGCCCTCCCCCCTCGTGTAATGAACGTCTGCCCACCTGTCGTTCCTCTCCCCGACACCCCGTTTTCTCTGGCCACTTCTGCGTCCCTCACGGGGACGACAGCGATAATAAATATTGGTGACGGGGTCAACAAGGAGTGCTGTGGGGGGGGGGGGGGGGTTGTGTTGGCAAATGTTGAGTTCGTCACGAGGGAGAGCAAGACACACTGACGTGACGACCGAGTGTGTGTGGGGTGTGTCTGGAGGGTAGGGTGTGTGGTGCAGGGTGTGTATGGAGTGTAGGGTGTGTGGGGTGTATGGTGTGTGTGGGGTGTAGGGTGTGTGGTGCAGGGTGTGTGTGGAGTGTAGGGTGTGTGGTGCAGGGTGTGTGGTGCAGGGTGTGTGTGTGGAGTGTAGGGTGTGTGGTGCAGGGTGTGTGTGTGGGGTGTAGGGTGTGTGGTGCAGGGTGTGTGGTGCAGGGTGTGTGTGTGGAGTGTAGGGTGTGTGGTGCAAGGTGTGTGTGTGGAGTGTAGGGTGTGTGGTGCTGGATGACTGTGGTGTGTGTCAAAGTGGAACAGGTGGAAGGCGAGAGGCGCGCCACTCGTGGAAGGGGCAGGGTGTGGGAGGGAGGAGTGAGGTGTGTGCAGGTGGATGCGGGTGGTGCCTCCCCGGGGGAGTGGAGCAGGTGGAAGAGATTCCGTGACGGGGAGGCCAAACGAGGACAGCGATGCGGAGGATCTGAGAGTGACTCACTGGGTCAAGCGGGAGTGTGTCTGGTGGAGTGTGTTTGGTGGAGTGCGTCACACCGCTAATCCCCTAACCCTTACATTAGACCAGCCCTGTCCACGCTAACCCCCCCCCCCCCCCCGACCGTACACCAGACCAGCCCTGTCCTCACTAAACCCCCCCCACCCTCAACCCAGACCTATACGAGACCAGGTGATCAATGGGTGAGGAAGGAAGGCCCACACTGCCGTGCTCCCACTGGGCTCTGCGTCTCTCTCTCTCTCTCTCTCTCTCTCTCTCTCTCTCTCTCTCTCTCTCTCTCTCTCTCACACACACACACACACGCAACACTGGAGGTGTCAGTCTAACAAGACCTGGCCAGGCGACGACCCCCGGTCAGGTGGTCATAGCAAGATTATGATATTCGTCCCCCTTTTTCTGTGTTGCGTTCGATACACCCACGTGACCACAGCGGGCCCCCTGTAGGTCAGAGAGGAAAAATACGCCTCCTGATTTACGAGAAGAAGAAGAAGAGAGTATTGACCTGCCCCTCCAGCCAACCACTCCCTACCCCCATCCCCCTGGAAAGACCCCCCTTAGGAATTCAGGTCTGAATTAAGTCAAAAGGGGAAAGGTTGACTACAGCGGCCATGACGGTGTCCAGGGTCCCCATCCCCCACTGGAAACTTGTGTCCAGTAGCGGGACCTGGACCTGTGAGGAGGGAGGGAGGGGGGAGGCGGTCAGACGACTGGACCTGAAGTTCTAAGACAGGAGGGGAGAGCGTTTGAGAGACCTGGACCTGGACGGGGTGGGAGCGAGTGGCTGATTGATATATAGGAAGGAGGACGAGAGGGAGAGAAGCAGTCCCAGAGAAGAAGGGTCGCAGGGAAGGGCGTTGCGGAACAGTGGTTGACGAAAGGGGAAAAAGTGGAAGGGATGTGGTGAGAGGGGGTGTTACAGCTTGTGTGTGTGTGTGTGTGTTTGTTCAGGGAGGGACAGATGGAGTGTGTGTGTGTGTGTGTGTGTGTGTGTTGTGAGACGTGGGAGGAGGAAGACAGGAGACAGACTTGAGACAGACAAGGTCGAAGTGAATTATAATTACAGTGTATGTGTGTACGCCTCCGAGACCTGCTGGGGAGAAGAACGAGTGTGCCTTTATGCCTAGTGAGGAGAGCAAGGAGTATATCTCCCTGTTTGGTGGGGAGAGCAAGGGAGTATATCTGCCTGCGTGCCTGGTGGGGAGAGCAGGGAGAGGGTCTGCATGACTGCTGGGGAGAATAGGGAGTGTATCTGCTTGCATGGTGGGGTGAACAGGCTGCACGTCTGCCTGCTCGACAGACTGAGGGGAGAGTCAGCAGCCTCTATAGTGGGAGTAAAGTCATCTGCTGCTGGGGGAGGGGGAGAGTCGCTGCGTCAGGGGAGACGAAACCCCAAGTGATAGACGAATGTTACCACATCGGGGAGATGAGGTGCTCCTGCTTGCTGGGGTGTCATGCAAGAGAGAGGAAGTGGACATCAAAATCGTCCACATTTATCCACAAATATTCCCCGAGCGGGAGAAATCAGGTTCTATATATATATATATATATATATATATATATATATATATATATATATATATATATATATATATATATATATCGATATGAGTCCACGGGGACAATGAAACACGATAAGTTCCCAAGTGCACTTTCGTGTAATAATCATCATCAGGGGAGACACAAGAGAGAAATATAACATTCAGTTGATATACATCGAAGAGACGAAGGTAGGACGCCATTTGGTAAACATGCGATTGTCCAAGACACACACACACATATATATATATATATATATATATATATATATATATATATATATATATATATATATATATATGCCTGGGGATAGGTGAGAAAGAATACTTCCCACGTATTCCCTGCGTGTCATAGAAGTCGACTAAAAGGGGAGGGAGCGGGAGGCTGGAAATCCTCCCCTCTCGTCTTTTAGTTTTCCAAAAGAGGAACAGAGAAGGGGGCCAAGTGAGGATATTCCCTCAAAGGCTCAGTCCTCTGTTCTTAACGCTACCTCGCTAATGAGGGAAATGGCAAATAGTATGGAAAAAAAAAAAAAAAAATATATATATATATATATATATATATATATAGAGAGAGAGAGAGAGAGAGAGAGAGAGAGAGAGAGAGAGAGAGAGAGAGAGAGAGAGAGAGAGAGAGTGAAATGGAACGATGTGGTATACCGGGGTCGACGTGCTATCAATGGATTGAATCAGGGCATGTGAAGCGCGTCTGGGGTAAACCATGGAAAGGTCTGTGGGGCCTAGATATGGTGCTGTGGCTTCGGTGCATTACACATGACAGCTGGAGACGGAGTGTGATCGAATGTTGCCTTTGTTGTCTTTTCCTTGGCCCTACCTCGTGGTGTGGTGGCGACGAGAATGAATGAAGGCAGCAATTATGAATATGTACATGTGTATATATGTATATGTCTGTGTATGTATATGTATGTATACGTCGAAGTGTATAGGCATGTATATGTGCATGTGTGGACGTGTGTGTATATACATGTGTATGTGGGTGGTTTCGGCCATTCTTTCGTCCGTTTCGTTGCGCTACCTCGCTAATGCGGGAGAGATCGACAAAGTATATTAGAATATAATAAATAATATTTACTCTACACGCTCATCAACTTGGGACCTGACCCCATACCAACTGGTAATTATCATCTGCCAACAAACCTTAACTATCCACAAACAAGTTCTAATTAACCCCCTCGGAGTTGCGAACTGCCAACCACCCCCACCTCAACCTTCCTCAAAGTTTGATGCCATTCTTACAGAAAGAAAATCCCAACCTGAGAACCACCATGGAATTCCACGTTCATCTCGCTATCCCAAGCAAGGGTCCCCAGGCCGTGGCCAGAGGTAAGGTTGGGGGTGTGGTAGAGGTGAGGAGGTGGTTGTTCTCCTGCATCTGGTAACCTCTGGCCTAATGGGAAGTCTCTTAAGGTAATCTTGACGAGAAAAACTTTTGGCCTTAATTTTCTTTCTTTTATCATTTAAAAGATATTAAAAATATGCTAATTATCCACCTCAGAGAGCCTTGAGAAGGGAACTAATTGTATTTTTTTCCTGGAAAGTGATGTAAGGGTTTGATGATGGTTTTTTATCTGTCATTTCTTGACGTGTTGAAATGCGACACAGACAGTTATTCACTAATGTATAATCCCCCACACAGTGCGACACAGACAGTTATTCAGTCGTGTATAATCCCCCACAATTCGATACAGATAGTTATTCAATGTATAATTCCCGCACAACGCGACACAGACAATTATTCAACATTGGAGGAGGAGAAGCGAGAAGGAAAAGGACAAGTGCTTGAAGGATGGCGGAAGAAAATGAAAAAAAAGGGTAGATTTTGAAATGAATAATAATCAATGAAGAAAATAACGTTGAGAGTAATGTTTAATCGCTCGGGATTCTCGTGCTTCCTTTCCTCTTATGGTGATTCTGCATCAGGTCCGCCACCTTCCCCTGATACTGGAAGTAGCGCTCTCGGGTCAAAACCAGGAGCCTTTCGCACAAAAGGAGGGAGGGGTGGAGGGAGGGGATTTGTCCTGGGGCAATTATAGACAGAGATTATGGTAAATAAAAAAAAATAGCACTCAGAAATGTAGCTGTGAACAGAGGGTTCCTTGGGAGCTCGGCGCGGAGGAAGTCATGACTCAGGTGGAAGACGGAGGTCCCCCACTACAGTAGCAGGGGAAGGGTGGCCCCATAAACTAGGCGTGAGTGGCGGTAAATTCTTTCATTGTGGCGCTCCAGCACCCCTGGGAGCGAGGACACGACCCCCCCACCACCCCCACCCTCCAAGCGTAAGCCATGGCCATCCCAGGCACCTGGGATTCCCACTGGTGAACTATGGCCATCCCAGGCACCTGGGATACCTACTGAAGGAACATGGCCATCCCAGGCACTTGGGATTCCCACTGGTGAACTATGGCCATCCCAGGCACCTGGGATACCTACTGGAGGAACATGGCCATCCCAGGCACTTGGGATCCCCACTGGTGGACCATGGCCATCCCAGGCACCTGGGACTCTCACTGGAGGAACATGGCCATCCCAGGCAGCTGGACCAGTGGCAGGCCATGGCCACTCCAGCTAGCCAGCCCACCCCTAACAGTCAGACAAGTATATCCGTGTATGCATGAACGTCACTATGTATGTAAGATTGCATGTATGTGTTCATGTACGTGTGTATGCATGTGTGAACATACATGTTGCACGTATAGGTGTCTCAAAGCTCAGAAAGGTTTTGTGACGTCACGCCAGCCAAATCTTCATAAACTTGTATGAGTGTACACACACATATATATAAGGCATATGTATGAGTAGGAAGAGAGGAAAGTGATTGGTTCCCAGTGAATGTCGGTTTGCGGCAGTGGTGCGTGATGTCTCCAATGTTGTTTAATTTCTTTATAGATGGGGTTGTTGGGGAGGTGAATGCATGAGTTTTGGAGAGAGGGCCGAGTGTGCAGTCTGTTGTGGATGAGAGGGCTTGGGAAGTGAGTCAGTTGTTCGCTGATGATACAGCGCTGGTGGCTGATTAGGATGAAAAACTACAGAAGTTGGTGACTGAGTTTGGTAAAGTGTGTGAAAGAAGAAAGATGAGAGTAAATGCGAGTAAGAGCAAGGTTATTAGGTACAGTAGGGTTGAGGGACAAGTGAATTGGGAGGTAGATTTGAATGGAGATAAACTGGAGGATGTGAAGTGTTTTAAATATCTGGAAGTGGATTTAGCAGCGGATGGAACCATGAAAGCGGAAGCGAGTCACAGGGTGGGGGAAGGGGCGAAGGTTCTGGGAGTGTTGAAGAATGTTTAGAAGACGAGAACGTTATCTCAGAGAGCAAAAATGGGCATATTTAAAGGAATAGTTGTTCCAACAATGTTATATGGTTGCGAGGCAAGGGCTATAGACAGGGTTGTGCGAAGGAGGGTGGATGTGTTGATAATGAAATGTTTGAGGACAATATGTGGTGTACGGTGGTTTGATCGAATAAGTAATGAAAGGTTAAGAGAGATGTGTGGTAATAAAAAGAGTGTGGTTGAGATAGCAGAAGAGGGTGTATTGAAATGGTTTGGTCACATGGAGAGAATGAGCGAGGAAAGATTGACAAAGAGGATATATGTGTCAGAGGTGGAGGGAACGAGAAGTGGGAGACCAAATTGAAGGTGGAAGGATAAAGGGAAAAAGATTTTGAGCCATCGGGGCCTGAACATACAGGAGGGTGAAAGGCGTGCAAGGAATAGAGTGAATTGGAACAATGTGGTATACCGGGGTCGACGTGCTGTCAATGGATTGAATCAGGGCATGTGAAGCGTTTGGGGTAAACAATGGAAAGTTTTGTGGGGCCTGGATGTGGAAAGGGAGCTGTGGTTTCAGTGCATTACACATGACAGCTAGAGACCGAGTGCGAACGAATGTGGCCTTTGTTGTCTTTTCTTAGCGCTACCTCGCGCGCACGCGGGAGAAAGGGGTGCCATTTCATGTGTGGCGGGGTGGCTACGAGAATGGATAGAGGCAGCAAGTATGAATATGTACATGTCTGTGTATGTATATGTATGTATACGTTGAAATGTATAGGCATGTATATGTGCGTGTGTGGGCGTTTATGTATATACATGTGTATGTGGGCAGGTTGGACCATTCTTTCGTCTGTTTCTTTGCGCTACCTCGCTAACGCGGGAGAAAGCGACTAAGTATGATAAAAAGATGTATATAATGATATATATAACTTGTGGACGTTGCTTCACATTCCAGTTCAAACATATACATTTTTCTGTGAATTTACCCATTCGTTTACAACAACTTGTTAACCCTCATACCTTTTCCTCTTCGTTAATTCCTTCAGTAAACATTAATCGAGCTTCTGTGTGTGTGTGTGTGTGTGTGTGTGTGTGTGTGTGTGTGTGTGTGTGTGCGCCTAAATCTCTGCGAATAACTTTTTCCTGCTAGCTGAGCTATGACGTAAGAGCGGATTGGAGAGGGAGAGAGAGAGAGAGAGAGAGAGAACGCCTCTGGGAGACTGTTTACAGTCAGGTAGACAAACTCACGAGGAATGAAGGAAAATGAATGACTGATGAAGGAAAATGAAACGGTCATTCACATCTACTGGCGACCTACCCACATCATTCTCTGGTCAACATCTTGGTGACATGGGGGGGGGGGGGGGGGGGGACCCACCCTTCTCCACACAGGAGGCGGCAAAGAACACACACACACCTGCCTTTTCCCGTGTTAGCGCGGTAACGCCAGGAACTGATAAAGAAAGGCCCCCTCCGCTCACACTCAGTCTCTAGCTGTCTTGTGTAAGGCATCGAAACCACAGCTCCCTATCCACATCCAGGCCCCACAGACCTTTTCATGGTTTACCCCGAATGTTTCACATGCCCTAGTTCAGTCCACTGACAGCACATCGACCCCTGTATACCTCATCATTCCAATTCACTCTATCCCGTGCACGCTTTTAACCCTCCTGCATGTTCGGGCCCCGACCGCTCAAAACTTTTTTAACTCCAATGGATCCTTCTGTCTTCAGTTTGGTTTCCTGGTACTCATTGTTCCCTCTATTTCTGCCACGTATATCCTCTCTGACAACCTTTCCTCACTCATTCTCTCCACATGTCTAAACCATTTCAGCACATCCTATTCAGCTCTCTCAACCACACTCTTTTCTTCACATATCTCGCTCTTACCCTTATATTATCGACTCAAACCACACCACGCCATATTGTCATAAAATATAACATTTCCAGCAAATCCACCCTCTTCCACACAGCCTTATGTAAAGCCCATGTCTTGCATCCACATGATATCAGTGGGACAACTACTACTTCACACATACCCATTTCTACTCTCCTAGATAATGTTCATTTTTTCCACACGTTCTTCTGCGCTGCTAAAATCTTCCCCCTTCACTCCACCCAGTGACACCACTTCCGCTTCCATAGTTCCATTCGCCGCCAAGTCCACTCCAGATGTCTAAAACACTTTACTTCACCCAAGTTACCTCCCTTCAAACTCACACCCCCCAAGTAACCCGTCCGTCAACCCCGCTAAATCTAATAACGTTTGTATTTTTACCACATTTACTCTCAACTTCCTCCTTTCACACACTTTTTCAAACTCAGTCACCAACTTCTGCAATTTCTCACTCGAAAGCGCCGCCAGTGCAGTATCATCAGCTTATAACAACTTACTCACTTCCCAGCTTCCCTCATGCCCCACAGATTGCATACTCGCCCATCTCTACAAAACTCTCGCATTTAACTTCCTCACCAGCTCATCCATAAAAAACTGAACCACCATGGTGACATCACACATCCCTGACGCAGACCAACCTTCGTATGAAACCATTCACTCTCCTTTCTTCCTACTTGGACACATTCCTTACACCTTTGATAAAAACCTTTCACTGCTTCTAGCAGCTTTCTTCCATATCGTACATTAAGACCTTCCACAAGGCATCTCCATCAAACCTATCTTACATTTTCTTCAGATCCATAAATGCCACATACAAATTCATCCGTTTCTCTAAGTATTTGTCACAAGAATTCTTTAAAGCAAACACCTGATCCACACATCGTCTATCACTTCTGAAGCCACAGTGCTCCTCCCCAATCTGATTCTCTGTACATGCCTGTACTTTCGTAATCAATACCCTCCCATACAACTTACCAAGTACTCCCAACAAACTTATACTATCTAGTGTGAAAACTCCCCTCTAATCCCTTTACCTTTGTACAATGGCACTATACATGCATTCCTCCAATCCTCAGACACTTCGCCATGATCCAGACAAACCTGGAAAATCCTTGACAACCGATCAACAACAACAGTCATCCCCTTTCTTAATGGATTCAACAGCAATACCCTCCACTTCAGCGGCCTTGCCATACTTCATCTTTCTCATGGCTTTCACCACCTCCTCCCTCTTCACGAAACCACCCTCCTTGACTCTCTCACTTGGCATACCACCCTGACCCAAACGCCCTACATCTGCCACTCTATCATCAAACAACATTGAACGGTCCTTCAGAATACTCACTACTCCTCCTCACTCCATCACTACGTGTTATCACTTCCCCTTTTGTCCCTCTGTCTCACTAATCTCACTGCTACTCCTCTTTCTTACCATCTCACTATTGTACCTTTGTCTCGCTAATCTAAGGGTCACACTGTTGTTCCACCAATCTCACTGTTGTGCCGTTACCCGACCAATCTCACCGTTGTGCCGTTATTTTCCCAATCTCACTGTTGTCATGTTATCTCACGCATCTGTTTCTGTTCTACAGTTGTCACCAATCACCTCGAGTAGCTCAGGAAACAGGAGGCTGAGAAGCGATAGATTTTCAGAGATTAAACGGCACAGTTCTCCGTTGTGTTGGGAAAAACATTTCCCCTGTTGACATGGCCATATCTGCAGGGCAAGCAAACCAGGGGTGCGAATGCCTTCAGCGAGATTCGAACTATGCGTCAGTTTTTTTTATAGCCCCACCGAAAAAAAAGAAATAGCATGAAAATATAGGATCATTTTCCTCCCGAAGAAGCCTTTTTGTCACTAAGTTCTTATGTTTAGATAGATAGATAGATATGAAATCGTTAAAGTGTAATTTGACACCAGGTCAACTGTTCAAACACACACTGTCTCTCTGTCTCTCTCTCTCTCTCTCTCTCTCTCTCTCTCTCTCTCTCTCTCTCACTCTCTCTCTCTCTCTCTCTCTGTCTCTCTCGTCTAAGCCGAGGCCTTAACCAGACCTCACGAACACGAGGACGAGGGATCGGTTCTCTTTTGTGCGAGGGGAAATGGGTTTTTAAGCTGCTAATTCAGTGGAGGGGTAAGGGAGAAGAATTGGTCCTGTGAAGATTACATTAGTCCGTGGTTTTTCCTTCTACCACAAGATCTCGCGTGTTTATGTGGCACGTCGGGGGAGAAACGACGGATTCAGGGAGGATTGAGGCTCGAGAACGGAGAGGACAAATCCGGGAACAGAATGCCTTTAGGGTTTTAATGCCGTTGCATAATTCCTCATATATCTTGCAGTTCCGCCATGTAATACAATGTTCGTTCTCATTTATCTTGATGTTTCTATTAACTCAGTTAACGATGATAATTGTATTCTAATAATCGAGAAGTTTGCGATGACAGAGCTGGTGATCATTATGGTCATGTTAGGCGAAGACGAAGAAAGGTATTATGGTACGGGGTCCGTGTCGACGACGTGAAGTGTATTCACGTACTCGACCAGGTAGGGGGTTACTCGACCATAGGTTGGGTGGGGGTACTCGACCATAGGTTGGGTGGGGGTACTCGACCATAGGTTGGGTGGGAGCACTCGACCATAGGTTGGGTGGGGGTACTCGACCATAGGTTGGGTGGGGGTACTCGACCATAGGTTGGGTGGGGGTACTCGACCATAGGTTGGGTGGGGGTACTCGACCATAGGTTGGGTGGGGGTACTCGACCATAGGTTGGGTGGGGGTACTCGACCATAGGTCGGGAGTACTCTACCATAGGTTGGGGAGGTACTCGACCATACGTGGGGGTTATTCGACCATAGGTGGGGTTACTCGACCATAGGTTGGGTGGGAGTACTCGACCATAGGTTGGGTGGGGGTACTCGACCATAGGTTGGGGAGGTACTCGACCATACGTGGGGGTTATTCGACCATAGGTGGGGTTACTCGACCATAGGTTGGGTGGGGGTACTCGACCATAGGTTGGGTGGGGGACTGCGTACATACGTGGGTGGTTATTCGACCATAGGTGGGGGTTACTCGACCATCAGGTTGGGTGGGGGTACTCGACCATAGGTTGCGGGGGGGTGACTCGGGACCAAATTGGTGGGGAGGGTACTCGACCATAGGTGGAACCATCGACTATGCATGTAACCATAAATCATGAGTGGTAAAACGCTCGACCATGGGTATAGTGATCGACGATGGGTATAACCACTGACCATGGGGGGGGGGGGGGGGGGGGTGGAATGATCGACCATGAGCGTAGCACTCGACCACGGGGTAGAGAGAGAGTGAGAGAGAGAGAGAGAGAGAGAGACGCCAGCGAGTCACAAGCACGTCGACCTTGGGCAGTATGTCTGAGGTTGCGCCTCAGGTTGGCATTCCCACGAGTGTGTGTGTGTGTGTGTGTGTGTGTATGCTTGAGACCCTCTCCCCCCACCCCCACCCTCACCGGTGCTTGTGCTTGTTTACAAGCGCAAGCACCGTTCCCCTCCGTTCCTGCCCGTGCGTTCCATGCGCGCGCGTCTGCCAGTTCAAGCACCTCTTCAAAGTTCTCCTTTTTTTTTTCTTCTTCTTCGACCAGGCGATAATCCCTTCAGGGAGGAGCCAGTGTTCCCTCCCTGGCCATGTCCGCCCTTGAACCTTCGCTAAGCGCTCGGCGATCGCTACCTAATCATGCATGCGGGTTCCATCATACATATATTTCTCTCTCGCCCGTTCTCCTAGTTCTTTTGACATACATGTGTACAAGTCTATGTCAGTAGATCCACCCCAGTCGAGAAGTGTCCTCCCTTGCCGTCCCCGTACACGACACGGTTCCTTGGCCCTCAATGACACGCGCCCTTCGCGCCCTCCTTGTCAGGCGAGACGTTTTACCTGACCGTCCTGTATTCACAGTCGCCTGTGTTATGAGCAAGGCTGATGTGAATATTAATTATTTATTCCCCTTCCCTTCCCCCTCACTCAGATGTGATTGCAGGAGTAGCAACCTGTCTTTCATCTTCCTTCCTGCATCATGATTCAGTTAGGTCTGTCTTTCTCAATACTCTCTCTCTCTCTCTCTCTCTCTCTCTCTCTCTCTCTCTCTCTCTCTCTCTCCTCGAAGACTCCTCAAGACTCTTCTTCTTCTTCCAGTCTTTCTTCTCTTGTCACCCAGTATGGCTCGTTTAAACACGTGCCATATTGGTTCCTTTAACCCGAGCCATATTGGTCACTATACACACACACACACACACGGATATATTCCTCCAATCCTGGACTCGAGAGCGAGGTCGTACCTCTCCCCGCCCGGTCCTGGACAGAAGGCGTTCCAGCCAGACCAACCAAGACATAAAATTCAATTCCAGACCTGAGTACAGCCTCCAGCCGAGCCACCAATCACAAACTCTCCCGCTCGTAGCCATTGCTTCACCGACCAATCAGCTGCAGAGGGGTTAGCCCCGTCACCGCTTCAGCGACCAATCAAGCTGCAGGGAATAGCCCTGTCACCGCTTCAGCGACCAATCAGCTGCAGGGAATAGCCCTGTCACCGCTTCAGCGGCCAATCAGGCCGCAGGGAACGGCTTAGTCAGCCATGTGGCGGAGGGATACAACGGGACTACCAGCGGGGATCTGATGGATGACAACTTGCTCCTTGGCCCGGGATATACTGGGACCCTGAGAGAGAGAGAGAGAGAGACTCCCTACATACGACAGGAATTAGCCGAAAGGGCAGGGTAGCGCTCACCGCACACTTCCCTAGAGGAGTAAGGCTCTCTCTCTCTCTCTCTCTCTCTCTCTCTCTCTCTCTCTCTCTCTCTCTCTCTCTCTCTCTCTCTCTCTCTCTCTCTCTCTCTCTCTCTCTCTCTCTCTCTCTCTCTCTCTCTCTCTCTCTTATCCATGATGTTACTCGCCTCTGACGTCAGAGTAATGTCAGTCCTCTGACGTCGGAATAACGTCATTTATAGAGCCCCCCCTAAGTTCCTGATGTTTTATGTGACGTCACCTATCGTTTCCTAGCCCCCTGGCATGGGGGCGGGGTTTTGAACATATAAAGAAAGAACAGATAGATAATGGAGTAGATAATGAATAGATAATGGCAATCAACCATTAGTGAGGACGTGTCCCACATCCTCCAAAGCGTTTTCATAGGTTGGGTTAGATTAGGTTAGGTAGGTTAGTTGGGTATGGTTAGTTTCAGTTAGGTTGGGTTAAGGTAAGTTAGTTGGGTTAGGCTAGGTTAGTTAGGCTGGGTTAGGTGAGGTTAGGTTAAGGGAGATTAATTAGGTTAGGTTTGACCCCTGACCTAGGTTAATCTAAGTAAACCTAACCTAATCTCGCATAATGTAACTCAACCTAACCTAACCGATAGAGAGGAGGGAGCAAATCTACAGATCATGCAAGACGTCCAACACTGTCGAGATCATTGAAATAAAGGTATTTAGTTTATCATTGAAAATAATAAGACATATATGCGTTTATTATTTGGGCAAATGTGTATAACTCACCAATTTATAATATCCTATTTTGTGCTATACGGGGAGGGGATGGCATTCCACATTCATGGAGCCACGTCTCCTGAGCTTGCTCTTTTATCTTACAACTTTGTAAATTAAACTTCTGTATGCTGTCCACGTTCGCAATTTCGCCAAGTACTTTGATCCATTCATTCATGATTCTATTAATATTGCAAGAACTTCTTTACATCTTTTCTAACAAGTTTCTTGCGTGTGTTGTGCCTCGCCGTTGCTCTGTCCTTGCATCTTATAAAGAATTGCTTTACTGTTGACGACATCGAACTAGTTTGATTATCACCTTTAAAAGGCCCCTCATCAGGTCACTCCTTACTCTTCTCTCTTCCATCGTGGACAAACCTAAGGCTTCTTCCTATTTCTATCTATAACTCAGATCTCTTAAATCTGGTACCTGAACCCTTCACCTAATGTGGGAGTTTGACGACAGATTAACAATAATGTTGTCCATCAGATCTCTCTCATACACGTAATCCTGCAGCTTATTTCATGCTAGATGAAATTCATATGGAGGGCACCCTCTGTTCCTCGCTACAATTGCCCAGGTTGAGTCTCATCAGCCATGTATAAGAACAAACGCGGGGTTTGTCGCGGTCCCTTTGTAAGCGGATGCAATCCCCTCCCAGTATTATCTTTCCCTCATGGCCTTAGCAACTGAGTGGGCTGCCCAGGTGGACACAAGGCTACACAGATGGTGAGGGTAGAAGCATGGTGTGTGTGTGTGTGTGTGTGTGTGTGTGTGTGTGTGTGTGTGTGTGAGGAGGATAGTGATGATAGAGAATTGTAGTCATAGTTGTAGTGATGATACAAACAGTGATGTTGGGGATGTGATGATGATGCTTCTTAAAGCTGTTGTTGGTGATGGTGGTAATTTGTGATAGTGGTTTCTCTCTGCTGTTGGGGAAGGTGAGGGAGATGATTGATGGAGAAGCTTCTACATCTTGTTGTGATCGTGGTGCTGGCGGTCAAGACGATCGTAATACAACAGATGAATTTCAGGAATGTTTATTTTCTGCTGTTTTAGGGGAGTTAAGGTTGGGGTGGAGAGGGGGTGGGGGGAGAAAAAAGGTTCAACTCCATCACTAACGATTACATAGAATATATCTACTGACGGACATATCTATCGACAAAAGGCTGTGCAAGAAGTATCTACCGATAGATAGGGCTGTATAGGGAAAAGAAGGACATCAATGATCCGTGGATGTTGCAATGGGGCTAAGGGTGTGCTACCCCGCCCATCAGGGACTCAACAACACGTCATTAAGGATGACATGGAGAGGGAGGGAGGCGAGTGCGCCTCGACCATGGTAGGTATGGACGTGTCCAAGACTTCGACGCCAGCATTGATATGGAACACACTGGCCTCCTTCAAGAGCTTCTGGGGTAGTGTGAAGGGAAGCCTCCAAGTCATTCATTGATATAAATACTGAACGTAGCTTAGATTACCTTAGACAGACAGACAGACAGACAGACAGACACACACACACACACACACACCGTAGGTGGCATACAAATAAGGCACCAAAAATACGTCTCCAACAAACAACCCACACTCTCCACACAATCTCTACCACACACTCCACACAATCTATCTTCTATTTTTCCACTGTACCTTAACCTGGCTAACCTTTCATTTTCCCCTCCTAACTCCCCAAGTATATAAGAAAATAAAGAAATAACACATCTCGCAGCCGCTGATGTGGATGCAGCTCAAGGCCAGCAGAACTGAGCTGGAGGGTAAGCAGGCCTGTGTGGTACATTATCCATTCTCGCTCTGAACAAAATTTTGTGTCACCCTTGTTAGAGTCTGCGTCCGATGTGTCTACCTTTTTCCAAACGCACTCCTGCTAAACGTGATGGTAGCAAAAGAGTTCTCTTTGACGAAAAGATGAAGGGTGAGGGTTGTCAAATACCTGGATCAAATTGAATCGTGATTCCAGTAACATTAAGGTACTGGAAAACATACTTGAACCATGAGAAATATCATAGCGTTGGTTGATTCTCAGCAGAAATGATATTCATAAATAAGGATTTATATATACATGGGAACAATGCAATACATTTGAGAGCGAACGGACGCCATGGAGATCAGATATTCACACCAGAACAGCCAATGAACAAGAGACGAACATGCCCAGGAGAACAGCTCAAGTCGATAAACAAATAAAAAAAAAACTGGCACCTTAATCCACGATCTCGTCTACGAAAACCAATTCAAAGGAAAACCCGTCCGTCGTGTCGAAACTTGGGATGAACACAAAAATCTGCAAGGAGACGCGAAGTCGATCGGGGATTTAAGAGTGGAAACTTCACAGACCAGACGACAGACTATGAGAGAGGGTGGCAGTAACGGACCAGTCGCTACTGAAACGCTTAAGGTGGACCAGAGGTTACTGCAGACCCGTAAAAAAACGCTTTTACACTCGAGAAAAGTTTAGACGTAAAGGCCAACCAGAGCCCTAACTCGACCCGTAAACATCGCAGGGGTCTGGGGTTGGTTAGCCCAGCCACGTCTGGTGTTCTCCTGAGGCCAAGGGGGTCGTCCACCAGGTGTGTAAGGGGTCACCAGTGAGGGTAGAGGTCACCACCAGTGAGGCCAGGGGGTCACCAGTGAAGAGAGGGGGTCACCAGTGAGGTCAGAGGTCACGACCAGTGAGGCCAGGGGGCCACCAGTGAAGAGAGGGGGTCACCAGTGAGGTCAGAGGTCACGACCAGGGGGTCACCAGTGAAGAGAGGGGGTCACCAGTGAGGTCAGAGTTCACCACCAGTGAGGCCAGGGGGTCACCAGTGAAAGTGGGTCACCAGTGAGGTCAGAGGTCATCAGTACGGCCAGGGGTGACTACTGAGGTCAGGGGTCACCAGTGAAGCCAGGAGTCGTCAGGAGGGCCAGGGGTCACCAGTGAAGCCAGGGGTCACCAGAAGAAAGAGGTCACCATTGAGGTCAGCGGTCACCAGTGAGGCTAGGTTAGCTAGGCTAGGTTCGATTAGGTTAAGTTACATTATGTGAGGTTAGGTTAGGTTAGGTTAGGTTCAGTTGGGTTAGGTTAGGTAAAGCTAGGCTAGATTAAGTTAGATGACCTCACATTTCACTGTAACCTTGAATCTGACTGCTACGTAAAGACGAAGCAGTTCAGTAACAACATGTGTGAGGGGTATAGAGGTAAGGGGGAGGTGGAAGCAAGCAAACACAGGACACCAGAATCGCACAAATGATCATCCTATCTAGTCGTGTCGAGACTTCCCAACCTACAGAATGTAGTATAATAAGACCTGCAAACTACACTGGCACTGTAGATCCACCAATCCAGCATTACCAAAAACGTCTCTAGTCAGTCTACGAGTCACAGATGTATGTAGAGGGTCCTAGCTAACAAAACTCAGAGACGTACTTCCTCCCTCATCTAGCCTTGCGATATTATAGAATGATCAATTTCTAACTTACGGTTTTTTCTTTAAGTTCTATAATCTATAACCAGGTCTACGCGGACGAGGGGTGAAGGTCCCTGTCCATCACCACTGGGGTTGTATCGGTTTCAAAATATATAAGATATCCAATCACACCAGAACGTTGATGAACATAGAGGTATAATAGTAAGACCGCGATATAATGCCGAGTGAGAGCTATAGGATTCCACAGTGTAAGGGAGAACATAATGACATACTGCTATTATAAAGAGACTTAAGATGTGCTGTATTCAAAGAACAGTTCCCCCACCCTCCCTCCCTCCTCTCGTCTTCTTCAAGCTTGGGATCACAAAGAAAACATTTCCCCCACTGTCTTGAGCTGAAATAGAAGAGAATTTACTCCCAGCTTAAAAAAGTCTCTCTCTCTCTCTCTCTCTCTCTCTCTCTCTCTCTCTCTCTCTCTCTCTCTCTCTCTCTCTCTCTCTCTCGATATTGAGAAATTCCTTCCGTGTGTTGGGTGATTATTCAGCGACTGGGGATTTTCTGTTTCTAAGCGAGAGAGAGAGAGAGAGAGAGAGAGAGAGAGAGAGAGAGAGAGAGAGAGAGAGAGAGAGAGCCGTTCGTTACACCTCCTGCACATTATAGCATCTCTGAACCTCACTGTAGCTGGAGCTGCTTTTCTTCCTCTGTGTGTGTGTGTGTGTGTGTGTGTGTGTGTGTGTGTGTGTGTGTGTGTGTCATCACTCTTACACACAGGCCAGAGGAATGTGGTCTTAATTCTTCAGGAAGACTTGAAGGAACAATCCACGTTTTATCTCACGTAAATTCGTCCCATCGACCAAAGAGAAGAGAAAAAAATAATTCTTCCTTTCCCCCTATAAAAAAAAAAAACCTACTGGTTCTCTTGTCCTCAGTTCCTGTGGTCTTGGAGAAGCAGTACCAGTTGGTGGTACTCAAGATGGCGGTGTGTTTGTTCGAGAGGGAACCACAGTACGGCATTATCTGTTTTTGTTTTGCCTGTGGCGGAGGAGGAGGAGGAGGAGGAGGGGATCTTCTTGTTGTTGCTGCTCCCCCCAGGCGCCACCGTATCTCACCCTCTATCAGGAGCGAGGAGCTCTGCTATCTACGGCCCTGTGAGGGCGGGGAGGGGCTGTCGGGCAGGCCAGGCGTAGAGCAATGGCCCCAACTCGCGCCCCCCGCCCCCATCCTTCCTCCTCCTCCTCTTCCACCACCTCCTCTTCCACCGCAGCTTGGCCGACACTACCATACGTTGGCAGAGCTGGCCAGTCTGGGGGACTAGGGAGAGGAATTCTACCCCCAGCAAGCTCAGGGGGAGCTCCCCACGTCTCCCCAGCGGGAGTAAAAGGAATTCTCCCCCTCCTCCCAACTCGTGCTGGGAGATAGGGCGCTGGAGGAGGGAGGGAGGAGTCGTCTATATCATCTGGTGGCTTATCTCGGACGATCCAGCTATTATGGGTGAGGGAGGTGCCCGAGTGTTGGAGGAAGCTTCCGAAACTGTTGGAGCTTCGTGTCGACTGTGGGAGATTCATGGGTTATCTGGAGGTTGGGGCCCCATGCAAGGCCCTCCCTCCCTCCCTCCACTGACATGGTCTCTATGGGTGATCAGAAGGGGTAGGGGAGGGGCCAAGAGGAGGGCTACCGTCCCCAGCCTGGCTATCCTCCCGTGCCACCCCTTACCTGGATATCCCCCCTGCTTGCCTATCCTCCCCTGCCACTTCCCTGCCTGGCTATCCTCTCCTGCCACGCCTTGCCTGGATATCCTCCCCTGCCACACCCTACCTGGCTAACCTCCCCTGCCACACCCCTGCCCCGACACTGTGTCACATGCTACCAGGCAACGTCTGGCCAGGTATCACCGAGGCGTTGGGTCTGGCCCTGAAGACCCACCTTACTACTGCTAATGGTAGTTAACCCCAGAACACAGAGCCTGGGAGCCGGGACCATCGTCAAACATGGATAGAATGATGAAAGAGAGAATGAAGAAAGAAGGAAAGAAGGAAACAAAGAAGGAAAGAATCTCAGTACCCCTAAGCACAGAACAATACAAGAGCCTCGTTACCGATAGCTCAGTCCTCAGGAGAGAGTGACTCACTCTCTCTCTCTCTCTCTCTCTCTCTCTCTCTCTCTCTCTCTCTCTCTCTCTCTCTCTCTCTCCCCGTACAGCACAGCTTTACAACAAAGGGTTTTTTGGGGGACTGCTCGGGAAAGCCATAGCTTATCAAAGTGTTGCTCAGTAGAGACAAAGAACGGAAGAATTCCAGGAAAGATCACCCCCCTCCCCACCGCCCCATCCCCTACCTAATACCACTCCCCTCCTTCCCCTTTGCCTCACAGTAGTACCTGGGGTGGCTTGGGGGGGGAGGAGGGGGGAAGGCACCTCTCTTGCTATGGACTTTTCCCCTCCCCCATCCCCATACACCCAGAGAGACAAACACTGATGTAAAAACTGAAATAAATGGTTTAAATAACGTACCAAAATAACGGGGGGAAAACATACACACACACTAATGTCCACGTGATGATCATTTGAGAAGCGGATAAACACTCATTAACTCGTAGTAGATGAAAGGTAGTGATTATGAGAATGCAAAGATGTTCAGCGAGGGAACTAATATGTATATACTTACATATGCTGTCTATGGAGAGATTGAGCGAGGACAGGTTGATATAAAGGACATCTGTGTCAGAAATGGAGGAGACGAGGAGAAGTGAGAGACCAAACTAGAGATGAAATGAAGGAGTGGATCAGATTCTAAGTGGTCGAGGCCTGAACATGGAGGAGGTTGAAAGGTAAATTGAAACGATATGGTATACAGGGGGCGACGTGATGTCAATGGATTGATGTGAAGATCTGTTTGGCCTGGTTATGGATAAAGGGCTGAGGCTTCGGTGAATTGCACAAGACAGGTAGAGAATGGATGTGATCAAAAACGCCTCTCTTCATCTGTTCCTGGCGCTACCATGCTAACGTCGGGACTACTATACCTTTAAACATGACCATCTTCGCCCTTCCAGACTGTGAACTCTTTTTCCACACATTCCTCAATGCTCCCACGACCTTCGCCCCCTCACCCACCCTATGAATCACTAAAGCTCCAAAGGTTCCATTTTCTGCCGTATGCACTCCCAAATACATAAAACTCTTCACTTTCTCAAAGTTATATCCATTCTAACTCATCCCAGACATTCTATCCCTCTCCATTGCTGAATCTAAAGAAAGTTGCCTTATCAACATTTAATATCAACTCTTTTCTTAAACACATTCTCCTAGCCTCAAAGTCTATCTTCTGCAGATTATTACTCGTACGTAACACCAAAGCCGTATCATCAGCAAACTGTAACCGACTCGCCTCTCAAACCCTTCCAGACTGCCAGCCTGCAGACCTACCCCTCTTCCCAAAATCCTCGCATTCACTTCCCTCATCACCCCACCCATAAAGGGGTCAAACACCCATGGTGATATCAAACACCCCTGCCGCAGCCCCACCTTCATCTGGAACAGCTCGCCTCATTCTCTACTTACTAGCATGCACGTTCCACTCTGATAAAAACGCCTGACTGGATTTAATAGCTTTCCTCCCACACCATATCATACTCTTAAGACCTTCCACAGAGCATTTCTATCAACCTTATCGTATATGCCTTCTCCAGATGCATAAATGCCACACACAAATCCATCTGTTCCTTTGAGAATTTCGCACACACACCATCTTCAGAGTAAACACCTGATCCACACACACACACACACACACACACACACACACACCTCTACTACTCCTGGAACCGCATCGTTCCTCCCGGATCTGATGCCCTGCGTTCCACACCACCACCACCACCTCGATCACCAAACCGCCATACAACACGCTACTGAGCCAAGGGGACGACGCTTCGGCTGCCGCCTGTCCCATTGCATCTTTGTGTGAGAGAGAGAGAGAGAGAGAGAGAGAGAGAGAGAGAGAGAGAGAGAGAGCTGGTCCAGCCGGCAGCTTATCTCCCCAAGCAGTGGCATATGAAGAAGTGGTTCGCCCCCCCCCCCCCCCCCCCACAAGGACTCTCCCTCTCACATGGATTCAATTCCCCCCTTCCTCCTCTCTCTCTCTCTCTCTCTCTCTCTCTCTCTCTCTCTCTCTCTCTCTCTCTCTCTCTCTCAGAACCCTTACATGAGTCTCCTCCTACTGACTCAGTCTCTGAGTCAGTCGTCCTATTGATTTCTCAACGCTGGAGCGGTGGTCTCGTCCAGCCGAGTCTCGGACGAGTCCCTTCGCTTTAAAACCATCACAAGTGACTTCCCCTCCTCTCCTCCTCTTCCCTCCCTCCCCTCCCCCCCCCGCCTTCCTTCCACCAACCAGCCCCCCCCCTCCCCCCACACCCCACCCCCCCCAAATAATCATTTCTTTGATTTATGTCGTAGGGATTAATCAGACTCCTCTTAATCCGAGTGATGATCAGTCCGGGTTATTTTATCTCTGGCGAAGGGAGGGAGGGAGGTGGGGGGAGGGGGGGAAGGGGTTAACTCTTCTCTTTGATGTCTATGATCGATTCCGTCATCTTCAGATCCCGACGGTTCCTCTGGATGGGGCGTCCGGCTGACGGTTCGCTTCCTCGACCACCGAAGCCTCGCACGCAGCTCTCTTGAAGACTCGAACGCCTCGAACCAATGATGTCTCAGAAACAGACAGTGAAGCCTCGAACCCAATGAAGTCTCAGAGACAGACAGTGAAGCCTCGAACCAATGATGTCTCAGACAGTGAAGCCTCAAACCAGTGAAGCCTCAGAAACAGACACTGAAGCTTCAAACACCACCACCAACACCACTGAAGCCTTAAACACACATGGTGAAGCCCTCGGTCACTAGCACCGAAGCCTGAGAGAGAGAGATAGAGAGAGAGAGAGAGAGAGAGAGAGAGAGAGAGAGAGAGAGAGAGAGAGAGGTCTAACTCAGACGTGGACCAGATAAGACAGTCTAGGCAAGTAAGTGGGTACTTATCCTGCGGAGAGTGAGACAGTAATGACTATTCCCTCGTGTTATGGGGTAGTAAAATGAGCCTTATTCAATGTAGGGACGGGGTACTGCCTCACGTTTTCTTTCTCTGAAAGTCGGAGTTTGTGTAGGGGGGTGAGGAGTGTGGGGGTTCGAACCTGTCTACCTCTGGCATCCAGGATCCGTGTCTTGTGTTTTCCGTTTTCTGTTCCCCCACGTCAAACGAGAGATTTTTCTGACAAATTTTTTAACTAGGAATATTGTGTCAACTTCTGTGGCGTTGGGAACCATGTGTAAGTGTAAGGAACAGAGAAGGGGGCCAGGTGAGGATTTCCCTCAAAGGCCCAGTCCTCTGTTCTTAACGCTACCTCGCTGATGCGGGAAATGGCGAATAGTATGAAAGAAAGAAATATATATATATATATATATATATATATATATATATATATATATATATATATATATATATATATATATATATGGGATATCATATGGGAGGGTATTGATTGAGAGGGTGAAGGCATGTACAGAGCATCAGATTGGGGAAGACCAGTGGGGTCTCAAAAGTGGTAGAGAATGCGTGGATCAAGTGTTTGCTTGGAAGAATGCATGTAGAAAATACTTAAGACAAACAAATGGATTTGTATGTAGCATCAATGGATCTGGAGAAGGCATATGATAGAGTTGATAGAGATGCTCTGTGGAAGGTATTAAGAATATATGGTGTGGGAGGAAAGTTGTTAGAAGCAGTGAAAAGTTTTTATCGAGGATGTAAGGCATGTGTACGTGTAGGAAGAGAGGAAAGTGATTGGTTCTCAGTGAATGTAGGTTTGCGGCAGGGGTGTGTGATGTCTCCATGGTTGTTTAATTTTTTTATGGATGGGGTTGCTAGGGAGGTGAATGCAAGAGTTTTGGAGGGAGGGGCAAGTATGCCGTCTGTTGTGGATCAGAGGGCTTGGGAAGTGAGTCAGTTGTTGTTCGCTGATGATACGGCGCTGGTGGCTGAATCGGGTGAGAAACTGCAGAAGTTGGTGACTGAGTTTGGTAAAGTGTGTGAAAGAAGAAAGCTGAAAGTAAATGTGAATAAGAGCAAGGTTATTAGGTACAGTAGGGTTGAGGGACAAATCAATTGGGAGATAAGTTTGAATGAAGAAAAACTGGAGAAAGTGAAGTGCTTTAGATATCTGGGAGAGGATTTGGCAGCGGAAAGTTCTGGGAGCGTTGAAGAATGTGTGGAAGGCGAGAACATTAAGCAAAAATGGGTATGTTTGAAGGAATAGTGGTTCCAACAATGTTACATGGTTGCGAGGCATGGGCTATAGATAGGGTTGTGCGGAGGAGGGTGGATGTGTTGGAAATGAGATGTTTGAGGACAATATGTAGTGTGAGGTGGTTTGATCGAGTAAGTAATGAAAGGGTAAGAGATGTGTGGTAATAAAAAGAGTGTGGTTGAGTGAGCAGTAGAGGGTGTATTGAATGTGGTTTGGTCATATGGAGAGAATGAGTGAGGAAAGATTGATATAGAGGATATATGTGTCAGAGGTGGAGGGAACGAGGAGAAGTGGGGGACCAGATTGAAGGTGGAAGGATGGAGTGAAAAAGCTTTTCGAGCGATTGGGGCCTGAACATACAGGAGGGTGAAAGGCGTGCAAGGAATAGAGTGAATTGGAACGATGTGGTATACCGGGTTCGACGTGCTGTCAATGGATTGAACCAGGACATGTGAAGCATCTGGGGTAAACCATGGAAAGTTTTGTGGGGCCTGCATGTGGAAAGGGAGCTGTGGTTTCGGTGCATTATACATGACAGCTAGAGAATGAGTGTGAACGAAAGTGGCCTTTGTTGTCCTTTCCTGGCGATTTTCGTAAGTGATCTAACGTTGATTTATCCTAATCCTCTCTCTCTCTCTCTTTCTCTCTCTCCATCATCTAAGTACAGACGAATTATCCCTCTTTTGGATCATCGTACACGTCAGCGCTACCCAACTACCCTTTGGCAGGACTTGACAACTGAACGACCCTTTACCCAGGAGAGTGATTATTTCGCGAGATCATTACAGATAACTGCTGATAACCTTTATCTCGTATATTAGCCCTAGTGCTTTGCGCTCTTATACAGCGTAGTTGAACGCACATGGCGGGATTTGCATATACCGTGAAGTACTTAACTGCCTTAGTGAAAGAGTAACTGAATAGTCAGTCGTTAGGCGGATAAAATGCTAATTACATCCCATTTTTGACAAGGTGTTACCGGCCGTTGTGACGTTTGTTTCATTTCTTATGCCGCTAAGCTTATGAACTCGTAAGCTTATGAACTCGTAAGCTTATGAACTCGTAAGCTTATGAACTCGTAAGCTTATGAACTCGTAAGCTTATGAACTCGTAAGCTTATGAACTCGTAAGCTTATGAACTCGTAAGCTTTTCATGGCCTACGTAAACAACGATGACCTAACCATTATATTCAAAAGACAGTCATATTTTTCCTTTGCTTTGTACAAAACTCTTCGATGTTCTCTTTACTCTCTCTCTCTCTCTCTCTCTAGCTTCTCTGCCAGTGATCAAAACCTTCGACACAGAGAAGAGACCGACTCTGCCAGGCCGAGGAATGACCACACTCAAGGATCAACTCAGCGCATGACATCGTGGTAGCACGCACACCTTCCTCACTCACCCGCGTTTCAGGGCATCGAACCCTGGCACGCTTGGGTTGTGAACACGTCACGCATTCTCGCAGTGCCCCATATAGATTGATGGATTTACAGCTAATCCTCCCTCCCTCCCTCTCTTTTTTTTTTTCTTTTGGTCGATTGGCGTGATAACCCCACAGAAGAATTGTTGGACGTTCTGCTGGAATACGCGTACAAGTGTTGCAACAGACTCAAGTACGATATCAAAACAAGAAAATAGGTGTATTTATTCAAACTTCCACTGCAGAATAGACCAGACGATCAACCCCACTTGAGAACCACCACAGAACCGCACAAGTGAAATCTAGTACGTTACCTTCTTATTTACCTTAACCCCCCCCCCCCTCCACCCTTTAAGAAAAAAAAGAAACGTACGAGAGAGAGAGAGAGAGAGAGAGAGAGAGAGAGAGAGAGAGAGAGAGAGAGTGTTTGTTCTCTAGTTCTCTAATATTCAAGGAAAAACTGTGGCGTTGAGTTAGTTTGAATAAATAAGCGGGAAACGCTCGCCCTTAGTTTCGTGCGCTGGGCGGAGAGAGCGCCAGGAGTGTTTGGTTGCCCTCCGCCAGCGAACTGGAGGCCAAACAAAAGCCGCGTAACCTTTACGGCCAGAAGTGCCTGTGATCTCTTCCTGCCGTCGACCATCCGGGCAGCTCCCTCCTGCCGGGGGAGCATCTAGTATATTGTCTTATCTACACTGTATCTCTTGACCTGACTTCATGATCTGTATTATTATCATTATTATTATCAATCATTATTTTCATTAACA